>NC_091316.1:2356278-2433778 GCF_038502225.1 Cherax quadricarinatus
CCTTACAGAGGGTGAGATCACCTTACTAGCACCTTACAGAGGGTGAGATCACCTTACTAACACCTTACAGAGGGTGAGATTACGTTACTAATACCTTACAGAGGGTGAGATTACGTTACTAACACCTTACAGAGGGTGAGATCACTTTACTAACACCTTGCAGAGGGTGAGATAACCTTACTAACACCTTACAGAGGGTGAGATCACCTTACTAACACCTTACAGAGGGTGAGATCACGTTACTAATACCTTACAGAGGGTGAGATCACCTTACTAGCACCTTACAGAGGGTGAGATCACCTTACTAACACCTTACAGAGGGTGAGATTACGTTACTAATACCTTACAGAGGGTGAGATTACGTTACTAACACCTTACAGAGGGTGAGATCACTTTACTAACACCTTGCAGAGGGTGAGATAACCTTACTAACACCTTACAGAGGGTGAGATCACCTTACTAACACCTTGCAGAGGGTGAGATAACCTTACTAACACCTTACAGAGGGTGAGATTACGTTACTAATACCTTACAGAGGGTGAGATTACGTTACTAACACCTTACAGAGGGTGAGATCACTTTACTAACACCTTGCAGAGGGTGAGATAACCTTACTAACACCTTACAGAGGGTGAGATCACCTTACTAACACCTTACAGAGGGTGAGATCACCTTATTATCATTTCACTGAGGCAACAAAGGTTAAGATCACCTCACTAACACGTCACAGAAGCTAAGATTACCTTACGATCATCGAAACCTTCTTACAACGTGAGGATAATGAAAAACTGAAATAATGATAACTTTGTAAATTACCTCCATAAACCGTTCTAATATATCAATAAAATAGTAATATTAATGGTATACACTAGCGACCAGTAGATGAGTTACATTCACTTGTTAGACGAAGAATGAGGGGAGACCTGATTGAAGTGTATAAGTGGAAGATAGGTATTAATAAAGGGGATATTAATAAGGTCTTGAGGATGTCTCTCCAAGAGAGAACCCGCAGTAATGGATTTAAATTAGATAAGTTTAGATTTAGAAAGGACATAGGAAAGTATTGGTTTGGAAATAGGGTAGTTGATGAGTGGAACAGTCTACCTAGTTGGGTTATTGAGGCTAGGACTTTGGGTAGTTTCAAATCTAGGTTGGATAAGTACATGAGTGGGAAGGGTTGGATTTGAGTGGGACTTTCACATCAGAGCTTATTTCTTGGGTAGCATTGAAAATTGGGTTGGGTAAATGTTTTGTTAGTGGGATGAATTGTAAAGGACCTGCCTAGTATGGGCCAGCAGGCCTCCTGCAGTGTTCCTCCTTTCTTATGTTCTTATGTTCTTATGGACAACAGTGTGGCATCCTCACTGAAGGGACGTGTCTCCAGCGAAGCAGACTTCTTCAGTCGAAATACAGAGGTAGCAGCCAAAGTCGTGGAGATGTAGATACGAGGAGATGAGTCCCTCGATCTGGAGAAGAGGTAACTAAGTTTGAGGTGGTCAGTCCCTCAGCTCCAACTTACTTCTTCTCCAGGCTGAAGGACCGATCACTTTGTGTCTACATCTACACGATTTCTGTATTTTGACTGAAGAAGCCAAGTGAGGAGGCGAAACGTCTCGTCAATCAAGATCTGAAAACAAAGAAAATGCGTAAGGCTTTAGGATATAAAGGGATATAATTGTTTCTTCTCATCAGTAGTTGTTGGTGGGTTGGTAACTGTCTTGCTTCACACACCGAGTGTCCGTGGTTCAATCCCCAGCAAGGGTGGAGGGGTTGGGTATGTTTCCTTACACTTGCTGTTCTTGTTCACCTAGCAGTAAGTAGGTACCTGAGTATTAGCCGACTGGTGTGGGTCGCATCCTGGGCGACAAGACTGTAGTGCCCCAGTGGAAATAAGACAGACAATTCTCGACGACGCACTGACTTTATTAACGGGTTATCCTGGCTAACCTTCCGGGTTAAAAATTCCAAATAAATCTTAATCTGGTTCATTACCTTGTACCTAGTTCAGCCATCAAAACTTTGGAGCCCGGTCCCTGGACCCATTGTGTACCTCTGTAATCTGTAAATACCTTTGTAACTTGTCATGATTGTGACTAGACCTACCTGGAGTTCATTACCTTTGTAAATTGTGAGTTCATTACCTTTGTAAATTGTGAATTCATTACCTCTGTAACTTGCTCAGCAATCAAAACTTTGAGGCCCAGTCCCTGGACCCATTATGTACCTCTGTAATCTTTGACTACCGCCCACAGGATGGGTATGGGGTGCATAATAAACATATTAAACTAACTAAACTCTGGCTACGTGCGGAGAGTAGTAACAACCTAGTTGATCAGTCCTTGATCCACTGGGAGGCCTGGTCGTGGACCGGGCCGCGGGGGTGTTGATCCCCGGAATACCCTCCAGGTAGACGAGGGTCAGTGATCTGAGAATACTTTAATATCTAAAACAAGGAATAAACTTTCGGTGTATATACACTGAGACAACTCGGAGTGCACATCCGTGAGGGTGTTGGGAGTCTGATATGACCTTTGGGATGGGAGTGTCATCGCCCAGTAGTGTACTACTCTGTTTCTCCTAGCTTGAACAACCATGATTGGGATCCTTATGTTCTTAAGAGTTACAGCAATTACTGTAATAATGCAGTTTGTGTATATTTATATTTTAGCTGATATCAGTGGAACTAGCTAATTCCAGATCGTGAATATATATTTTAATAACAATGTGTGTGTGTGAGAAAGAGAGAAAGAAAGAGAGAGAAGAGAGAGAGAGAGAGAGAGAGAGAGAGAGAGAGAGAGAGAGAGAGAGAGAGAGAGAGAGAGAGAGAGAGAGAGAGAGAGAGAGAGAGAGAGAGAGAGAGAGAGAGAGAGAGAGAGAGAGAAAGAGACAGAGCTAGCGAGAGAGAGAGAGAGAGAGAGAGAGAGAGAGAGAGAGAGAGAGAGAGAGAGAGAGAGAGAGAGAGAGAGAGAGAGAGAGAGAGAGATCGTTCAAATTTTATTTATTTTCGTTTCAAGACTACATTAGAGCATATTAATTCTTTAAACAGGAGCCTTGTCCTGAAGGCGGATCTCGAGCAGCAGAAGTGAAGGTAGTGCAGCGTGATGTTGATGATGTTGTTATATTCAGTACATGTAAAACGTCACAACTAAACACTTAAAGGGCAGCAGCAGCAGCAGCATCGACCACATACCACCTCACAAGACACAGACACCCTCTCAGTCACAGGTCGCTATATTATCACTCTACACTTCCTCGCCACTACGTTTGAAGTGCCAACCATTTATTTGTATCTAAACCTCCAGCGTAGTCAAGAAAGTCACCTTTTATTTACATATTACTTACATTAAAAGTTAGCAATGGTCTTGCGAGCATACAAGTGTTATGGGCACATATATATATTATATATAGTGTAAAAAATGGGGTAACTCGCAAGCCAAAGTAGTGAATATCTTAGCACTAATACCTTAAATATTGGCTAACATTGTAGCTTTAATTAGCTTCAAACTCTATACTGTACTGACTATACTGACAATTTTTTTAAATGACTTTCAATAAGTACTGCTTGCAAGGTACAAATGATGGAATAAACCTGTACAGTTCTGTGCTCCTAAAACTTTAAACAAATGTGAATGTCAAGGAGTAAAGCTCAAAGATATGGGTAGAAATACACAATATGCAAAATGAACATTTGAGACAATAAAAGTTTCTTCTGCATATTTTCATTAAATCTATTAAACATATGTATTCTAAAATTAATCTCCCATCAAAAACATTTACATTTTTGAAGCAAAATTTGACAAAGAGGAACAGAATAACTTCTGTACAACAAGCAAAATTTATCAATGGTTTAGCATATTTTATGAATGTTCACCAATAATAAAATTACAATATATGTGTTGTTTATTTAATTAATCTCAGAAACAGTGAAATTCAAGTCACAACAATTAGCAATCAGAGTATCTTTTTTAACGTTAAAGCCAGATCTACTTGCTGCCATGTTATGACAACGAGATGATTCGTAACCTGACACGACCATTAATTCCTCTTCCTATGACTGGATTAAAGAGGAACTATAAGTGCCTGGATTGTATCACAATGGAAGTTGTGAGCATCACGCAACACGAGTAAAGCCTCTAATGCGAGTCTTAACAAATATGTTTCAGGTACGCAAACAGTTTTTAAGCCTCTCAGATCTAAAGTGTAACAAAAGATCCTAAGTTAAATTTCTAAATTTTATACCAATCGTTAAAATTTATGATGAGGATGGACCTGGAATTCCAAGTGCAGTCACTGAGGGAAGAAAGCTCTAAGAAAACTACTTGCATCGTAAAGAAGTTTTATATATTAAAACCATTCACTTGAGAAGTGATATATTATCAAAGAATAAGACTGAGCAGAGTTAAAGCTGACGTCAGTTCTTAGCGGCATAAAACCTGGCTGGCTCATTGCTAAGTTTAAGTCTTTATTACACTATTGTATCTGTATCTTTTACATATATATATATATATATATATATATATATATATATATATATATATATATATATATATATATATATATATAGAGAGAGAGAGAGAGAGAGAGAGAGAGAGAGAGAGAGCATTGGAATCTTGTCCAGTTCTAATGCTATATTTATGTTGTTTTAATCTTAGTTCGAGACGTTTACCAGTTTGACCGTAATAAACTTTATCGCAAATTTTACAAGGAATCTTATAGACACATCCATCAGCATTTTGGGGGGAATTCTTTATCAAAAGTTTTTTTTTTACTGTATCAAGATTTTTAAATACGACTTTAATATTAAGTCTTAAGAAGAGAAGGTATATCAACCAAGTTTTCATGGTAAGAGAGAACCAACATATTTTTAGTTGAATAAGGCTGGTTGTCCCAAAAAGGGACAGTGTTCTCTTTAATAATTATGAGTCGCGCGTCAGGTGTTGCTTTGTTGTGGGATGTGATAGTGAGGTGTGGGCTAGACCCTTTATGTGCCTTCCTCTGATGCATTACTTTTATTGTTCCTTGATAATGTGAGTAGTCACGAAAGCGCTTGGAATTTCTCTGTTCTTTCACAGTGGTTGTTTTGCATATGCTGAAATCACCTGTTAACTGTGATCTTATTGCATATATATATATATATATATATATATATATATATATATATATATATATATATATATATATATATATATATATGCAATAAGATCACACACCTACACACACACATATATATATAAATATATATATATATATATATATATATATATATATATATATATATATATATATATATATATATATATATATATGTATACATGTCATGCCGAATAGGTATAACTGGTCAATTAGCAAGAACTCATTTAAAATTAAGTCCTTTCTAAAAATTAATCTTATACGCTTAGATATATATTTTTTCATTTATGTTAATGTAAAAATTAATATTTTGTACCAAAAGAACCTTAGAAAACTCACCTAACCTTATTTTAACAAGCGCAATATAATTTAGCCTAATCTAACTCAATATATTTTAGGTAAGTTTACAATAATTTAACAGTAAACGAACACATTGAAATATATATTTTTCGTTAGGTTCAGAATGAGTTTTGCGAATTTATTGCGTACACAAATTTTCGCTTGCCTTATTCGGCAAGAGCGTTGCTATTTAAGCCAAAATATCATCTCCAGATTTTGCATTACCCCGAAGGTGTTAGCGCTTCCCCCATGTGTATCATAACAATCAGTCAGTAATTGTTTGATGTTGTTTGGGTAGCGGGTGTTAGCGGTGAGTTCAAAACCTCCACTCACTAACGACACACACAAGGCGCACCATTCACGTCCACCACAGGGAATTTGTACTAAATGACCTGCTGGGCGTGATGTTCCGTAGTGTAGGCAGTGAGTGGTCCAGCCACGAACCCAGGGTAGCCAGCACACGCTGGCCCAGACCTGTACGCAGGACAGTCAGGAGTACACGCTGACCCAGACCTATACGCAGGACAGTCAGGAGTACACGCTGACCCAGACCTTTACGCAGGACAGTGGTCAGTACACACCGACCTGTACGCAGGACAGTCAGGAGTACACGCTGACCCAGACCTTTACGCAGGACAGTCAGGAGTACACGCTGACCCAGACCTGTACGCAGGACAGTCAGGAGTACACGCTGACCCAGACCTTTACGCAGGACAGTCAGGAGTACACGCTGACCCAGACCTTTACGCAGGACAGTCAGGAGTACACGCTGACCTGATGAATAAGACACAGATGGGTATCTTTAATATTGAAACGTTTCGCGTACGCGGAAGTCTTCTCCTTTTCAATAATATAACGATGCCCAACTTTTGCACGTCTTAATCATCAACTTGTGGGTATTATATACCATTTTCAACCTATACCCAGGGCAGTGCATGAGTGTCCCCCCATCCCGCCCAGTCCATCCACTGGCCACTACAGACACAAGGACATTCATTATCCCCTAGCTATGCACTTCACTGCCCATCTCACAAACCACCCACTTAACATTTTTGATATACCTTTGATGTACCTATGATGGGTTTCGAGTTTTCCTACTCTCGGAGCCCGACCCGGGACCAGACTTGTCTTGTGCTTGCCTGGTCAACCAGACTGTTGCTGCTGACTCACATCTATCAAAGCCTGTTTAATCTGGCAACTGGAGGTATTTATCCAGTTTCCTCTTGAAGACTTCTCCACTTGTTCCAGCAGTGTTTCTGATATCTTCTGGTAAGACGTTGAATAATCTGGAACCAAGGATGTTGATACAATGTTCTCTTATTGTAAGTAAGTTTATTCATGTATACACAAATACAGTTACATAGATTATCATACATAGCAGCATATATGTAGAATACCTGGGATAACCCAAAAAAGTCAGCCAGAGTGACTTATTTCCATTGGGGTCCTTTTACCTTATTATAATATAATGGTTGTAATATCTTACTATTATTCTATAATGAAGATAATATCTTATTATCATACTAAAAAGACTATCTACTACACGAGGGTCATTAAGACCATCTACAATACGAGAGTCATTACTAGTAATAAGGCAACATTACATGTGTGTTAGCTAAAAAATGAAAAATCATTCCCCTCCTTTTCTGTTGCTGCATTCATCAGACACCTTTTGTCACTCTTCTTGAACTGGTTCATGCTATGACTGACTGTGACATGTGCAGGTAGTCTGTGCTATTCCTTTATTGCTGTACAATAAAAGGTGTTTGAAGCTTGGCCACTGACTGTGGGTACTACAAAGTTGTGCTCTCTTTCCCTAGTACTATGATTGCTCTGGTTCCCAACCTTGACAAAATTGGCAGCAAGATATTCTGGACACTGTTTGTGAGCAATTTTATAAACATGATTTAGCTTCAGTTGTTTTACTCTGTCTTCAACATTCAGCATATCCAACTGCTGTAATTCATTCTGGTCTACATGCTCTCTTGGAACCAGGCCCAGGATGAATCTTACAATTTTGTTCTGGGTGATTTGCAGTCTATCTTTCAGTCCTTTTGTCAAGGCAGAGTACCATGAAGAGCAAGCGTAATCCATGTGACACTGTTTAAGGGCTAGACATAGGGTCCTGCGAGCCTCAGTAGGTAGACACTGTGCTTGTCCATAGAGGAACTTCAGTCTGGCATTCTCTTTCTTTACTTCACTGTTCCCTATCAATTCTCCTAACATGCATGGGTCAAAGGGGATTCCCAGATATTTTACTGAGGAAACCAAAGTGATGGGCTCCCCATTATGCTGGACATTAAAATTATTTACCCTTCTCTGTTTATGTTTTGTGCCAAGGAGAATGGCTTCAGTTTTCCTGAGATGTAATGATAGTTTATTGTCTACTAACCATTTGCTGCAGGACTCCAGTTCCAGTGTTAATACATTAGCTATATCTTGTGGGTCTCTACCTGACACTAACAGAGCACTGTCATCTGCATACAGTAGGAGTTTGCACTTGACAATGATAGGCATATCATTAACATAGCATAAGAATAATAAGGGACCCAGAATACTACCTTGGGGAACTCTACATGCTATCGGCAAGGGTTCTGATTCCGTTTTGTTGATTTTGACAATTTGTCTCCTGTTGCTAAGGTAGGACTTAAACCAGTCTACAGATCCTGTACTGATAGCTTGAAGTTTCTTACATAATATATTGTGGTTGACAGTATCGAAGGTCTTTTGCAGGTCTAAGGTTACCATACCTATGAGGTTCCCCATTAACATTTCAGTTCTCAAGTAATCCATCAGATAAATTAGGGAGGTGTCAGTTGAATGAGATCTTCTAAATCCCGATTGATAGCTATGGAGAATGTTGTTGTCATTAAGGTACTTAACTACAGTGGACCCCCGGTTAACGAACTTTTTTCATTCCAGTAGTATGTTCAGGTGCCAGTACTGACCGAATTTTTTCCCATAAGGAATATTGTGAAGTAGATTAGTCCATTTCAGACCCCAAACAGACACGTACAAACGCACTTACATAAATACACTTACATAATTGGTCACATTTGGAGGTGATCGTTATGTGGGGGTCCACTGTACTTGACAGTACACCGCCTTCTGTAAAATTTTGGATATTATACTGAGTATACTAACAGGCCTATAGTTGCTTACATCAGACCTATTATTTTTCTTGTAGAGAGGAGTAACTCTGGCCTCCTTGAACCCCTCCGGTATGGTATTAGTGGTGATAGACAAATTTATTATGTGAGCAATAGGGATTGACAGTTCAGAAGCACCATCTTTTAGGAACTTAGATGGGATGTTATCTGAGCCGGTGCTCTTAGTTGGGTTTAACCTGCTTAGTTCTTTTTGAATAAAGTCATGAGATACACTTAGTAGTTGACAGCTGTTTGGGGTTACCGTTTTATTGGTATAGTATGTTTGAAACTTATCAGAGTCTGTGTTAAAGGCATTTGATGCAGCTGGTAGTTTACTTACTAGTATTGATGCAACAGATGCATAGTAGGAATTAAAACAATTTGCCACCTTAGATGTTTTGTGGCATACCTTGTTATTGATAGTGAGTACTATATTAGACCTATCTTCTGGTTTATGGCTATACCCCAGCTGTTTTAGTTGTTGCCAGAGCTTTCTGGGGTTATGTTTATACTCTTCAATTTTTGAGCAATAGTGCTTTGCCTTTGCTCCTTTTATAAGTCTCTGCACTCTGTTCCTCACCCTTTGGAATTCATTTAGTGCTGCAATATCCTGTCTGTTTGCTTTAAGTCTTTTTAGCAGCTGGTCTCTGAATTTCATATTATCTAATATCTCAGTAGTCATCCAGGGTTCACTTCTTTGTTTAATCCTAACCTCTTTAACTGGTGCAATATTATCAAGGATGATAGTGAACATTGTTTTGAATTTTTCCCAGGCATCGTTTATGTCCCCACAACTTGTTATCTCTGTCCAGTTTCTTTACTGTAGTTTCTAGTTGACCTCATTTTTATTGTTCTGTGTAGGTCTATCCTATCCCTAGTGATTTTCCTGGTGCAGTAAATGATGAAATGATCACTAAGGCCTGTGGTAATGATGCCTGACTGACGGTTACAGAGTATGTGGTCAGTTATGGTGGCTGTGAACTGTGTGATCTGGGTTGATGCATTAATTAGTTGAGTGTAACTATTTAAATCTAGAATTTGCTTATACCTTTTGCATAGCCCATTATTTTGCTGTTGAAAACAGATATTGAAGTCACCCAGTATTATTGTCTTGCAATTGTTTTCAAGTCTGGACAAGACTCTGGAAAAGTCTACTAAGAACTGGTCCTGGGTGGGAGGGCGGTAACTAATTCCTACTATGATGGGTTTAGTCTTGGGAAGCAGCACTTTAAACCATAGAATCTCCAGTTTATTGTTATTTAAATCAGGTCCTGGGTTGTAAGCTAAGTCATTTCTAATGTAGGCACATACCCCACCATCCTTTCTGTTCCTATCTATGCGTTTTATATTGTAACCTTCTATTTTGACCTCATCATCAGTCACCATATCATACAACCAGGATTCAGAGATGGATATAACTGCTGCTAGCTAGAATCCTAATCTCTGCCAATTTTGGAAAAAAGGATCTTGCATTCACATGAATAAAGTGAAGGCCTGTTTTCATAAAACAATTATAATCATCAGTATATGACAAGGGGTCATCTGTATTAAAATTAGGTAAATCAATGTCATCATTGCTAAAGGGTAACTGTGCCAGAGTGCATTTATTACACACAAAATGACTTCTGGCACTGTTACTATAATTGTACATACATCCATCATGCACCCACCCTTTACACGTTTTACATAAAGTGTCTTTTCTGTTTTTCTTTTGTGCTTTAGTGCAGTGTATGCACCTGTTTGGTAGTGTTTGAGATAATAAGAATGGCTGTATTGTCTCACATTGACCTATGTATGCATCACATATGGGATTAAGGTTATCATTCCTAGCTACTAGACCGTCATTATCACCGCATTTATCTGTCTATTTTGCCTCTGCACAATAATTTGAGGTCCTGGAGTAATTTGGATATCACCACTTAAGAGTGCTACAATAAGAGCTGTGTGCCACTGTTTTTGTTTGGGTATGCAGTGTTGCCATACCTTGCAGCGATAGTGACATTTACATTTCTTGTAGGATGGCAACTGTTGGGCTTTTACTGTCCGGGATGATTACTCCATTCTAGCCCTCATGACTGATTTCTTTTTTCATAGAATTGCAGGAGAAAGGTAAATATAATTATGACAGCCTATATCCCCCAATGCCTGCCATTTTCACTCTTCACTCTTTTTCTCATATAAATAAGATTTATTTCTCTTTTCCAGTCACCTAGCAAACCCTAGTATCTGCTTTAGCAATCACCACTGAATTACTAGTAAATTTTCTACTTCAAAATGACTCTCTTCACTCCTCACTTATCCCTTAACTCCACAAAACCTTTTCACTTATCCCCTTATTTCACACTCCCCTTCACGCCTCACTTCACAGTCCAAAGATTCCTTAGTCGTTGCTGACGGTGCTTTATATACATAAGAACATAAGATTGGAGGAACACTGCACGAGGATAATTACCAGGTTCCTATTTTCTACGTTAATATCTAGAACTTTTAATGAATTCAACAGTTCAATGAAACAGAAAGTATCTTTCACATAGAGTCCTGCTCCTCCCTGTGACCTGCTAACTCTGTCACAACTATACATATTATAGTTTTTATCGTTATCTCACCGTCCAAAACATCCCTTGAAGGTATTTCTGTAAATACTCCAAACATGCTATTCCTTTCTATGAAGAGTCCCCCCCCCCAAAAAAAAAAAAATAGCTAACGTTTAACGTTGTCTCTTTTATTTGATCTCTGATCCTAAAAGTTTGCAAAAATGAAGCAGGATTTACCATTTGGGATGTTCTGGTTTACTGTGGGTTTTATTAGTACCACTGGTTATATACCACCTCGTATGACACCTGGTGTATATATCCCTGCTTTCTCCAGTAATGGTTTGACCCTGTTGAGTGTATGACTGGCTTGATTTTTCCCACTGCTGTGCACCTCTGTACCACCTGTTGTTCTTCCTGTTGGTTCCCTTTTCTGGATCTGATCGTTTCTCTCTTCCTCGAAAAGAGAATGCTGTTAGTTGTCCACACCCCTGCTTTCTCAGTAGTGTAGTGTTCCTTTCACGTGGTAGTCAGGGCAACTGAAACCATAACATTCTCTGTGTTGCATTAAGGATTTGCACATTTTTGGATGGAAGTACCTGCATTCCTCTTTAAAGGCAACACTTTTTCCTTCCTTAGCACACTAAACATAGTCTGGTGTGTTGATACCAGCGTTCTTTCCCGTACATGTACATCACTTAGCGTAGTACTGGCAAATTTTCTTAATGCCTACACTGTCTGTGGTAGACTCATTCTCGCTTTTTGAGAGATGATTGGACACTCCAATTTCAAAACCCATCCTAACACCACCCAGGACCCACCTTAACCCCACCCATCACCCACCTTCACCCCACCCTAACTTGTGGGCAGCCAATGCATCTTCTAATCCCGTCATATGGTTCGCCTGGACCTCGGCTGATTGTTTTTCTTCAGATTATGCGCATTTAGGATGGTGAAAGGAGAGAGGGCCATGTGGCACGCTTTGCTGCGTGAGTCATGTTGATGCCGAAGAGGCAGGGAGGAACAGCAGCATCATGCAATGTGTCTCTCAGAATGGCGCTCATTGTTAAACGAAGACCTAGACATAGCCCATGCTGGAGGTGGCGAGAGACGCCATGCTAGTATACATGTGTGGAGCCTTGCCAGACAGTCATGATGTGTGAGAGAGAGAGAGAGAGAGAGAGAGAGAGAGAGAGAGAGAGAGAGAGAGAGAGAGAGAGAGAGAGAGAGAGAGAGAGAGAGAGAGAGAGAGGGAGGGGAGGAGGGAGGAGGGAGGGAGGAGGGGAGGGAGGGAGGAGAGAGAGAGAGAGAGAGAGAGAGAGAGAGAGAGTGTTATAGAGAGAGAGAGAGAGAGAGAGAGAGAGAGAGAGAGAGAGAGAGAGAGAGAGAGAGAGAGAGAGAGAGGGAGGGAGGGGAGAGAGAGAGAGAGAGAGAGAGAGAGGGAGGGAGGGAGGAGGGAGGGGAGAGAGAGAGAGAGAGAGAGAGAGAGAGAGAGAGAGAGAGAGAGAGAGAGAGAGAGAGAGAGAGAGAGAGAGAGAGAGAGAGAGAGAGAGGGGGGGGGGGAGGGAGGTGAGACTGGGGAGGGAGAAAAAAAAGAGAGAGAGAGGGAGGGAGGTGAGACTGGGGAGGGAGAAAAAAAAGAGAGAGAGAGAGTTTAATATCTTTAGTATGCACCCCATACTCACGGTGGGGGTGGACAGTCAAAAGATTACAGAGGCACATAATGGGTCCAGGAACTGGGCAGCCAAGTTTTCATAACTAAGCAGATTACAGTGGTCATGAACTATTTAAATATTTATATCTGGTTACAATCGTAGTAAGTTATTTTTGCAGACCTGAATTAAGTCACAAAAATATGGTAGTTTATATGTAGCTTTGAATTATTTATATTACCTTATATTTTAGCAAGGCATGGTTGAAATTAAGCAAGTTTAAGTGGTTGAGTTATCTGCGATAAGTAGTCAGGATATTTTTTTCCAGAATGGTTGGTAATATGCCACTGTGGAGTTTACCTGGAGAGGGTTTCGGGGGTCAACGTCCCCGCGGCTCGGTCTGAGACCAGGCCTCATGGTGGATCAGGGTTTGATCAACCAGGCTGTTGCTACTGGCCGTACGCAAGCTGGCGTACGAACCACAGCCCAGTTGGTCAGGTACTGACTTTAGGTGCCTGCCCAGTGCCTTCTTAAAGACAGCCAGGGGAGTATTGGTAATCCCCCTTATGTAGGCTGGGAGGCAGTTGAACAGTCTTGGACCCCGGACACTTAGTGTGTTGTCTCTCAATTTACTCGTGGCGCCCCTGCTTTTCATTGGGGAAATGTTGCATCTCCTGCCGAGTCTTTTGCTTTCACAGGGAGTGATTTTCGTGTACAGGTTTAGACCAATCCCTCCAGGACCTTCGAAGTGTATATTATCATGTAAATGAGTCGTCTCTGAATTCATTGATTTTATTCCACTGCAGCACATAATGAATCAAGATGTGACAATAATCCATCTGGTAAAGTTTACACTAAGTTGTGTATTTCAGCTGGTGAAGCAACTTCCAAGAGGTACTTGTAACCCAGACGAAGTCGGACATTAATAACATCGAAGGGTCTACTTATTTTGTTGAATGCATGCACCACTGACATCTGGCTCCTCCTGTATGACAGAATGACGATAGGTATCAGTCTTCCTTAGTCTAGTCCAGGAAGTTCAATTACAGTTCTTTTCCCCTGACGGCTCAAGGCTTAATCTACTCCCTTCATGAAGGCATATACTTTCGCCAGTTCATCATTTGTATCATGCATCTGAAGACCAGTGTAAGATGGAATCCACAACTGGTGCTTACAAACTTAATCGCTCAGTCCACAGCAGGATTCGAACCTACACACTGCATCAAACTACGTAATACTTACGCCACTCGGCCAGATCCCAGGGACTGAGAGATAGTGTATGTGTGTCGAATAGGTAACATTGGTAATTAGCAAGAATTAATTTAAAATTAAGTCCTTTCTAAAATTTTCTCTTATACGTTCAGATATATTGTTCCAGTTATATTAATGTAAAAATTAATAATTTTGTACCAAAAAAAATGAGAAAACTTACTTAACCTTATTATAACAAACGTAATTTAATTTAGCCTAATTCAACTAAATATATTTTAGATAAGTTTCCAGTAATTTAATAATAAACAAAAAATGAAATATATTTTTTCTCGTTAGGTTCAGAATAATTTTTGCGAAATTACTGGATGCACAAATTTTCGCTTGCCTTATTCGGCAAGAAGAGCGTTGCTATTTAAGCCAAAATCGATAGTTTTACCTATTCGGCACGATATATATATATATATATATATATATATATATATATATATATATATATATATATATATATATATATATATATATACATATATATATACATATATATATATATATATATATATATATATATATATATATATATATATATATATATATATATATATATATATATATATATATATATATATATATATATATATGTATGTATGTATATGTGTGTGTGTGTGCATGTGTGTATTTTTTTTATCAACACTGGATTTGAGTTTTTAATAAAAAACTATGGTTAATGAAAGAAATTTTGTTTACTCAAGTTATAAATATACACCCTATAAACTGGAATAAAACAATCCATCAGGCAGATATTTTCCAGATAGTTTCTGGGCTTAACAGACAGTTGTTTTCTTACATCAGTTACATTTCAAAGCCCAGCCCTCTCTTGTATGTTCCCCCCTCCCCCCACGCCCCACAGGATGCAGCCCATCACAGGTGTCACCTTACACCGATGTACCTACTTACTGTTATGTGTACTAGACTAGGGCAACAGGTGTAAGGGAACTTGAATGATTCACCGGTACTGTCCCGGCCCGGGTTTTCTCCAGATGGTGACCCAGCGAATGTAAGAAGACATGCTCGTAAGTCTACTCACCTGGGACTGGCCCCGGACCCTTTGGTTTTGAACTAAAAATCTACCACTGAGCCACGAGCCATGGACCCCAATGAAAATGCACATGTCCTAATTTGACTTTCTTGACTTACCCCCAGGTTAAATCCACATAATGGAATATGCATTTGTACCGGTATTAGTTGTCCTCAAGACTTTTGTAAAACTTTAAATAAAAATACAAAGAACCGAATGGAAATAAGCCAGTGACTTTTAATGGGGTAATCCTAGGTAATTTTTAGTGTATGATGTGTGTCCCTGTGCCTATATAAACTCACTCCCTCAATTCAATAATGTTCACAATACAACCTATATTATTCAACGCAAAAATTACTTACTACTCTGGTAATCCTAACACCACATCTATCCCCTAGACGTTAAACAAAATATGTCCAGAGCAACACAAGCACCCACACAGCAGAGAGCACAAGCTCAAACTACAGGTCCTGCCTGGCCCCTGGTCCCCGGACCGGGGTTCCTCAAGGTACACTGCTTGGTACCCTCTGGTTTATCTACCCCAGCATATTCACGCGTTAACTTTCTCGTTAACACATGACTTAATATTATTTTTAGTTATCTGATCGTGCTATTTTATTACAAATTCTGTGAACTTTTATTGACAGCGCCGGGAATAATTAAAATTAGTCATTATTGAATACTGGATGGGCGGACGTACGATTCGTGCAGCACTGAACCAAGGTGAACAAAGAGACATTTATGCAACATTTAGAATCTTTATTGAGGAAACGTTTAGCCATGAGATATTTTAACTTCCTCATAAGATCTGGCATTCATTGCCCGAACCAGCAAAAAGGTCCCCTGCCGTCAAGAATATTTTTGTCTTTAAAGCCGGGGCTGAAGTAAAATCTCAGTGTATAATACATAGAAATATACATCTCTGTGTGAAGAAGGAAAAAAAAACACAATACCGCACTGAAAGAATTCATCACAATTTGCAAGTTGACTTTGTCTCCCATGTGCGGGTTATTTGTATGTATCTGTGTGTATACACTGAGAGATACACCAGTGTATATATGCTAAGAATTATACACTCCTAGATGTATAAAGTGTATGTACACCTCTTGGTGTACATATGCGACAAAGTGCACATCTCAACGTGTACACATAGCTTTAAGCACAGGTATGATAAAGCTCACGGTTCATGGAGTGACCTAGTAGCGACCAGTGAAGAGGCGGGGCCAGGAGCTAGGACTCGACCCCTGCAAGCTCAACTAGGTGAGTACATCCTTCCACTGTGGTAGACCTGAAAATGCAAATAAAGGAAAGTAGGAAAACAAGGAAGCCCGGGGAATAAATGTGGTTCATACCAGTTATATATTCGCGGTGGTAGAAGACGGTACAACAGAGGTACATGGGTAAGGACCCCAATGGAAATAAGTCACTGTCTGACTTTTTTGGGTTATCCTAGGTTCTCTACACATATGCTGCTATGTATGATAATTCTATGTAACTGTATTTGTGTATACCTGAATAAACTTACTAAGGAGGAGTCAAAGATGGACAAGCAGACAGAGGCTGACTCTTGCAAGTTCACTCTGTCAACGACCGTGTTTCATTAGATAAAATACGATAAGATTTGCCCGGATTTTTAATCCGGAGGGTCAACCGCCCAGGATAACCCAAGAAACTCAGTGCATCACCGACAACTGGGTCTTATTTCCATTGGGATCCTTCAGTCTTGCCTCCGAGGATGCGACCCTTACCAGGCGACTAACACCCACATACCTACTTGCTGCTAGGTGAACAGGGACAACAAGTATAAGGAAATATGCCCAACGCTTCCACCGCCGAAATGAACCACGGACACAGTGTGTGAGGGAGAGAGTTGTTTTCCAAATCACGTGGAGCTCGGGGTGGACCCACCTATGAAACTATTTCTGCCAAGTACAATTTACAATTAATTCAGGAATAGTTGAGATCAAGACTGTTCAACTGCATCCCACCATACATAAGGGGGATCACCAATAAACCCCGATGAAAATAAATCACTCTATCTGACTTTTTTTTGGATTATCCTAGGTTCTCTACACATATGCTGTTGTGTATGATAATATATATATAATTATATTTGTGATGAATGGTTTTGAAAACCGACAAGTTGAAGATTGAGACACTTATGCAACATATGGGAATCTTTATTGAGGAAACGTTTCCTTAATAAAGATTCCCATATGTTGCATAAGTGTCTCAATCTTCAACTTGTCGGTTTTCAAAACCATTCCTCTCAACTGTCAGACACTGCATCATCATGGGATCTTGATACAAAGGATTCTTCCAACTTGTCCAACCTTTGGACGAAGACCTACTTCGACTAGTGGATGGTACCACTATGACCCCGCCTCCTCCTTACCTGGAGAGAGTTCCGGGGGTCAACGTCCCCGCGGCCCGGTCTGTGACCAGGCCTCCTGGTGGATCAGAGCCTGATCAACCAGGCTGTTACTGCTGGCTGCACGCAAACCAACGTACGAGCCACAGCCCGGCTGATCAGGAACCGACTTTAGGTGCTTGTCCAGTGCCAGCTTGAAGACTGCCAGGGGTCTGTTGGTAATCCCCCTTATGTATGCTGGGAGGCAGTCGAACAGTCTCGGGCCCCTGACACTTATTGTATGGTCTCTTAACGTGCTAGTGACACCCCTGCTTTTCATTGGGGGGATGTTGCATCGTCTGCCAAGTCTTTTGCTTTCGTAGTGAGTGATTTTCGTGTGCAAGTTCGGTACTAGTCCCTCTAGGATTTTCCAGGTGTATATAATCATGTGGCCCGGTGGCCTGGTGGCTAAAGCTCCCGCTTCACACACGGAGGTCCCGGGTTCGATTCCCGGCGGGTGGAAACATTTCGACACGTTTCCTTACACCTGTTGTCCTGTTCACCTAGCAGCAAATAGGTACCTGGGTGTTAGTCGACTGGTGTGGGTCGCATCCTGGGGGACAAGATTAAGGACCCCAATGGAAATAAGTTAGACAGTCCTCGATGACGCACTGACTTTCTTGGGTTATCCTGGGTGGCTAACCCTCCGGGGTTAAAAATCCGAACGAAATCTTATCTTATCTTATCTTACACCTGTTGTCCTGTTCACCTAGCAGCAAATAGGTACCTGGGTGTTAGTCGATTGGTGTGGGTCGCATCCTGGGGGACAAGATTAAGGACCCCAATGGAAATAAGTAGACAGTCCTCGATGACGCACTGACTTTCTTGGGTTATCCTGGGTGGCTAACCCTCCGGGGTTAAAAATCCGAACGAAATCTTATCTTATCTTATCTCTCCCGCCTGCGTTCCAGGGAATACAGGTTCAGGAACCTCAAGCGCTCCCAGTAATTGAGGTGTTTTATCTCCGTTATGCGCGCCGTGAAGGTTCTCTGTATATTTTATTTTCTAGGTCAGCAATTTCACCTGCCTTGAAAGGTGCTGTTAGTGTGCAGCAATATTCCAGCCTAGATAGAACAAGTGACCTGAAGAGTGTCATCATGGGCTTGGCCTCCCTAGTTTTGAAGGTTCTCATTATCCATCCTGTCATTTTTCTAGCAGATGCGATTGATACAATGTTATGGTCCTTGAAGGTGAGATCCTCCGACATGATCACTCCCAGGTCTTTGACGTTGGTGTTTCGCTCTATTTTGTGCCTACTTCACCTCACCTGACTACAGTATATAAGCCACGTCTACGACCCTATGCTGTAGTAATAAAAATGGTTATAACTGACAATAATTTTTAAAGGGTAAGCCAGCGGAAGGCCTCGGTCAGATGACCAAAAGCTCCAAAGGCGGGTCATCATCTAAGACCCGCGTCAGGAAACACTTGTCCTGTTTCCTGACGAACCTTACCTAACCTAACCCTATGCTGTACATTCTACAAGAGTGATGGACTGAACACATCGACTCCAGGCTGAGGGACTGATTACCTCAAACTCCTCCTCTCCTTACACCCTTCTGCTTTGTATTGGACTGATGAAGCCACTGTGTAGCGAAACGTTTCCTCATTAAAGATACCCATATGTTGCATAAGTGTCTCAATCTTCAATTATATTTGTGTATACCTGAATAAACTTACTGAGAGGGTTCGTTCGTTAGTTTGCGTGCTGCCAGCAGTAACAGCCTGGTTGATTAGGCCCTGATCCACCACGTGGCCTGGCCATGGACCAGGCCACAGGGGCGTTGGACCCCGGAACAGTTCTCCAAGTATACTACAGGTATTATGCAGAGCATTTCAGACAACCTTGCAATAAACTTAAAACTCATGAATGAGTAAATAATTTTGTTTGCAATTTTTTGCAAAACAATTTATTGGGAATTTTTGTACAACAATTTGCTATTTGTAAAAAAAAAAAAATGCTATATAACGTTCGAGCGGTTATTACAAATGTTAGTCAAATACGAATGTAAATACTAATCTATAATTCAATATTATTGTACAGGACATAGAGTAATCTGAAGACCCATGGAATACACAGCACCTCGGACAAAACTTAGATTATGCTGTACTAATGAAAATGCCAGATTATATGTTAAACAGCCTAAAATCAATGCGAACCTTCTTCTGATCAAAACTCACAACGGACTCTATTGGAAATAAGTCACTTTGACTTTTTGGGGGGTTATCCTAGTAATTTACACAAGTACTATGCATGGTAATTTGTTTAATTATATTTATGTGTACCTGTACCTAAATAAACTTACAAACTTATTGCCTAAAGTTTGAAGGCGATTGACTTTTTCTTAGGTCATGAGATGGATGGTACGAACTGGAAGGGCAAAGACGATTTTTTTTTTAGATTTTGCCGCCGAAGTGGCTAATTTCCATCCTTTGGAGGGTATTATTATTATTAGTAGTAGTAGTAGTATTACAGTCAAAACGAAGCGCTAAACCCACGAGGGACATGCAAGGCTGTCTGTGGAGGGTAGCACAAAAATATATGGATACACAAAAGGCCTGGGAACTAGAGCCCCAAAAGGGTTCACGGGAGTACATGTTGATTTATATCTAGGGCTGAGTTAGGGTAAAATAGGGAAAAGAAAGGTTGTGGGTACACAGGAAGAGAAGGTGGGTTGAAAGAATGTTTTTTAACATATAGTGTCGAAACTAGGGTGCTCAGATTTTTTTTTTCAGGGAAGTCTGTTAACAAACATGTACAAAGAAGACAATGTGAGAGTACCATAAACTCAGTTTACCTTATTCATGGTATATCTCCTTTTATTGTAGTTGTTTTTCACACAGTTGAGTTACTTAGCCCTTTTAACTTTTAAAATTTAAATAATAAGGTATTACAAGGACCACAAAGGAAATGAGTCACTTCGACTTACTTGTGTTATCCTGTGTAGTCTACACATGTGCTGCTATGTATGATAACTTATGTAACTCCCACAACATACTCAACCCCTGTCAGTTTGGGTTCAGGCCTAATAAAAATACGAATGATGCTATTATACACATGCTAGAACAAATATACACTGCACTAGAGAAAAAAAAGAGGTCCCACTGGGAATCTTCATTGATTTACGTAAAGCTTTTGATACAGTTGACCATGACTTGCTCCACATAAAATTATTGCACTATGGTATAAGAGGCCACTCCCTCAACTACCTAAAGTCAAACCTCAGCAAAAGATGCCAATATGTGTACACAAATGGAGCAAACTCTTCCGCACAGCCAATTACAGTTGGTGTCCCACAGGGAAGTGTCCTTGGCCCACTTCTCTTTCTCGTTTACATAAATGACCTACCAAATGCATCGCAACTACTCAAACCCACACTATTTGCAGATGACACCACATACGTCTTCTCTCACCCGAGCCCAGTCATGCTAGCCAATACTGTGAATACCGAATTACAGAAAATATCTACCTGGATGAGGACTAACAAACTTACTCTAAACATTGACAAAACCTACTTCATTCAGTTTGGTAACAGAGCTACAGATGTCCCTCTTAACATAATGATAAACGGATCACCTATCACAAAGCTCACAGAGAGAAAATTCTTAGGAATCCACCTTGATAACAGACTCAAATTTCAAACACATATACAACAAATTTCCATGATCGTAGGCATACTATCTAAGATACGGTACTATGTTCCACAGTCAGCCCTCCTGGCCCTATATCACTCACTTATTTACCCCTATCTCACCTATGGAATTAGTGCATGGGGCTCAACAACAATAAACCATCTCAGACCATTAATTACCCAGCAAAAGGCTGCAGTCAAAATGATAACAAATTCCCACTATAGGCAGCACACTCCACCAATATTCAAAACTCTAAACCTACTCACCATACAAAACATCCATACTTATTATTGTACCTACTACATACATAGAACACTTAAGTCGGATATAAACCCTCCCCTCAAGCGTCTCCTTACCAACCTCAACAGAACACATGACCATAACACAAGGCACAGATCACTGATGTTCCTCGTGTCCATCTCACGCCATGCAAAAACTCAATGCACATTAAAGGCCCAAAAATCTGGAATTCATTACCTGGGAATATAAAAAAAAAAAAACTGTTTATAAATTCAAGTCTCTTCTTAAAAATCACTTACTCATCCACAACTAAATAAATATTGAATAATTGTGTCTCATAAATGTTTAACCTGTGACCCAATCAAACTTTGTTATTTTTAATTACATTACCTAACAGAATACTCCATTCTACTGATTACACAGCAACACAGTAAATGACCATATGACCTGTCTTTGAAATACACATTTGTGCTTAATTTTTATGTTTACAACAATGTTTACCACTGAATATATCATTGCTTAGTTAATCTTAAGTTAATTTTAAGCCTGCCCATAATGCTCTGCATACAAGGGGCTTTGGCATGTTACACTTAACCACTGTATTTCCTTGTACTTCTATGTATCATGTTCAAATAAATAAATAAACTGTATGTGTACCTGCACCTGAATAAGCTTGCTTAGCTGCATCTAGGAGGGGAAGCTTATGGCGACATTTCGGTCTTCCCGGACCATTGTTAAAGTCACAACGGACTTGACAATGGTCCATGTAGGACACAAACGTTGTCACAAGGTTCCTCTGCTAGGTAAGATAAAATAAGATTTTGTTCGGATTTTTAACCCGGAGGGTTAGCCACCCAAGACAACCCTCTAAGAGCGGGTTAAGTAAGTTTATTTAGATACAGGTACACATAAATACAATTGCATAAATTATCATACATAACAGCATATATGTAGATTATATAGGAAACCCCCCAAAAAGTCAAAGTGACTTATTTCCTTTGTGGTCTATGTTTCCATGAGATATACGACATATGCAAGACTCGTTAAAGAATGCTGCAACATTTATCAACATGCATTTGAAGTTATATTTATTTCCATAAAAAATAATATAAAACCGTAAATCATAAATATATAATGGGATGGCGTTATATGTTTTAGGCTCGTGTTTAATGTAAACAGAAGATGGCGGGAAGGTCGTTGAGAGAACTACAGATGAATGTATCTTGAAGAAGACTTCAGCGACGTCCACGCTGGAGTCACCTTGCTTTCCCCTGCTCTCAGCATCAGTGAATAAATTCCTCGTTGTCTCTCAGGGATGCTTGTCTTCATCATACAGTGCTTGCTGGGTAATTGATCTACTGGTGTGGGTCGTATCCTAAGTTAGTATAATAATAATTATCTCAGCATGATGCAGCGCTGTATGACCCTTGCGGTTTAGAGCTTCTTTTTTATTATAATAATAATAATCTCAGTATGATACACTGTACAAAGATGAATGACATTTAGGTGTACATGCATAAAGCCCCTAAATATGCAGAGCATATCGGGCCAACTTAACACTAACTTAAGATTAATAAGCAAGTTTATTTAGGTACAGATATACTTAAATACGGTTACACAATAATTTAATATAGCAAATTATGGTATAAACCGTGGTAACTGAGACCGAGAAATTAGTTTGATAAGACACATGAACAAATGCTAGGACATATTTATTAGAAAATGATTCAATTTTGGATCGGAAACATGTCTTATGTGACAATAGAAATTTATGTAGAATTTCAATAGAATAGGACATTAAAGTCATCTAGGTATCTACCTTGTCCAATTAAATTTAAACTTATTATTTATAAAAGATATGTTGGTGATACTGTTTTGCTTTTCAGGAGCCCTAATCACAAATTTATTTAAATATTTAAATTCTAAATAGAAAAAATGTATTTGCATAGAGAAGAATAATATGTTGTCTTTTCATGATGTAAATTTAGAAAACAAATGCAGTTTATGGAAGGCTACATATACTGGTGTTATGATTATAATAATTATAATACATATTTTGGTGTGTGTTTGAATTTTTTTATCCTTTGTATCTACTCTGTTTAAGGAAAATTCTATAAAAACCTTAATTAATAGATGCTAATTATTATGTTCAACTTGGTCTGCTTTTTTACATGGAGATCAAAATTGAGTTTTTTTTCTTATACAACAGGTATACATTTTGTTACAAAATGTTTTAATTTTTGGGTGGATAATAAATTATGGTTCAAGGTCCTAAAATGTTTGTTATACCAATCTTCCTTTCTATGAACAGTTATGTTGCAATATTAGGAAACATTAAGACATATTTATTAAGCCACTAACTATTGGTAGTCACTTTAGATATTAAGATCTAGTTATGCTACCTCTGTGTTCAAATGTCATTTTTTCAGTTTGTATGTTCTAATTGAAATGTTAGATACATTGGTAGTATTTTTAGAAACTTCCAAATTAAAATATATAATAATAGAAGAATGTCATATAGAACCCTCACTAAAGTATCTAAACCTCCCATATTAACTATAAGATTATATTCTGAGAATAAATTGCATCCATTAAGTGCTAATGTAAAGGCTTAAAATATATTTTTACTGTACTAATAATGACTATGTACTTAATTCAAATGATGTGGAATATAACTTGAATATAGTTTATCTGATCTCATTACTTTTTTCATTCTGTTACAGTGCTCTTAATATTTCTTTAGATTTTTTCAGGTGAGCATTATCAAATGTTATTGTCCTATCCATAGATTGTCATGAACCACTCCTGAATATAAGCTAAAGAATATTTCTATATTTTTGCTGACTTAGTGCTACATATTAACATACTTTTAATTATTTATTATCCACAGATGAGCTCTGTTGCTGAGATGGCACATAAAGAGTGAGGAATCTCCACATATAGTGAATACGGACTGCTTTGTCAGACAGAATTAGGGTTGGTATACATTACTGGAAGTTGTAATTTTTTTACCCCTTTAAGAAAATATAATAGCCAATTTTTGTAAGCATTTTTGGTCATTTCTGGGATAATTTTAGTATGATAC
Organism: Cherax quadricarinatus; assembly: GCF_038502225.1. Lineage (NCBI taxonomy): Eukaryota > Metazoa > Arthropoda > Malacostraca > Decapoda > Parastacidae > Cherax > Cherax quadricarinatus. Next base: position 2,380,735 of record NC_091316.1, read on the forward strand.
AAGGCCCTGTTCCCACTGATTTCAGCAATGAGTGAAGCCCTGTAAAAGCAAACCAACATTCTTAAAAAACCTTTTCTAACCTTCAATGAAAGCTAATTACAGTAATTGGTGCAATAGTTCATATTATTGGCACTAGTAGGGGTAAACTGTCGAGGGAATGAGGTATTACATATACACCCAAATTGTATCTTTAAGTGCATATACCCTGAGAGTTCACATTAAGCCCTATTTTAGGGATTAAAATGCAGCAGGTATTCTTAATTTTTTGTCTAAAGGTGAAATATAAAGTTAATGACCTAAATTCAGCTGATAGGATTTAAACCTAAGAAATCAACCAATTAATTATGCTGTTGCAAACAGAAAGCCTATTGTTTGAATAACTTCCTCTTCAGTAAAGATATGTATTTTTTTTTTTTTAACAAGTCAGCCGTCTCCCACCGAGGCAGGGTGATCCAAAAAGAAAGAAAATCCCCAAAAAGAAAATACTTTCATCATCATTCAACACTTTCACCTCACTCACACATAATCACTGTTTTTGCAGAGGTGCTCAGAGCACAATAGTTTAGAAGCATATACGTATAAAGATACACAGCGTATCCCTCCAAACTGCTAATATCCCGAGCCCTTCCTTTAGAGTGCAGGCATTGTACTTCCCATTTCCAGGACTCAAGTCCAGCTATATAAAAATAACCGGTTTCCCTGAATCTCTTCACTAAATATTACCCTGCTCACACTCCAACAGATCGTCAGGTCCCAAATACCATTCATCTCCATTCACTCCTATCGAACACGCTCATGCACGCCTGCTGGAAGTCCAAGCCCCTCGCCCACAAAACCCCCCTTACCCCTTCCTTCCAACCTTTTCGAGGACGACCCCTGCCCCGCCTTCCTTCCCCTACAGATTTATACGCTCCATGTCATTCTACTTTGATCCATTCTTTCTAAATGACCAAACCACAAGAATACAAGAATAGATTTCAGTAAAACGTTGATATAACAGTCCCTGATTTATAACTTCAGATTTAAAAGATGAACTGTGTCCAGACAATATGCAGAAACAATGGGCATAGTCCAGTAAATCCAAAAATTTTGTTTATTGTTACTGTCTGCTGGGTGAATTGATTTTGGATTTAACAAAGTTTGTTAAAGCTAGAGTATTCTGTTATTGTTGCAATCATGGAAAAATAATCTTGGTATTCAGATTTAATGAGTAGTTGACATTAATGGATACCTCTTCCCCCCCTTATTATTTCAAAGTCTTGTATGTCATGATATACCTGCATACAATACTGTAGAAGAGACCTGGTGCACTTCCTTTGATTAGTCTTTAGTTTTATTATTGCTAGCATCTAAAAGCTAGTGTTTTGAGATCCCAGGAATATTACGGAAACTAATTTTTTTCACCAAATGGTCATTAATGTGTGTAATCTACCATACAGGAGGTACATACAGTATTTCAACATTAAGCTATTGATATACTATATTGATCTGCATTATGTCTAAATTTTGTGAATTATTCTTCAGCTGTGTAGTATGATTTCAGAGTTTTAGAATTAATTTTGCATTAACAGATGCCTTGTATACTTTTGTTTTCAGGAGGAGGGTTTTTCATTGATGTACAAAGGTATGTACAGTAAACCCTAGATTAATGGACTAATATGGGTGACCGGTAACAGAGATAGTGGCAGATAGAGATGAGATTGTTTTGTTGTTTTCGAATCAGTTGACCCATCACATTTTGTCCCATATTTCCTAAGCCATTAAATTGAGGTCTGTTAAATCAAGGGTTATTTGTAATGTGCATAGGTACAGTACAACAGTTGGATAACAGGTTTTATACTAGGGTGACTAGCCTTATAATATCCTTGGCAGATGTTACAAATTCTGTAAAATAGTACAGCTAGGTAGTGTCTATTAATGCTTAAGGATTGAAAATCAGACCTCCCATCACTTCATATGTTGAATGACCAACATGAGTTTACCACTTAACATAAATATTTGTTGGCAGATACTGCATATGCTGTAGTTTTATCTTGTTGACAAAATAATTTTTAGAAAAAATTTTCTAATTACAGAATTATTCTTTTCCAGAGTGAAATTGTAAACAGATCATCATAGTTATTTGATCTGGTACACTTGGAGATATAAGTGACAGATCAGCATTGAAGAAAATAGTACATATCAGAAGCAAGATGAGCGAGGTAGCTAGACTTGAGCGTGAGAAGCACCGTGCAGAGAACAAAAACAACCTACGTGAAGTTGCTATTTTATCAAACCTGCTTGGTCAAGAGTTACAGAAAATTGGAGACTATGAGGGAGCATTAGCCCAGCACCGAGAGGAAGGATCTCTGTGTGAAGCTCTTGGTGATACTATAGGAGTTGCAGTCTCCCATCGGAGGATGGGAGAAGTCTACTGTGAGATGGAACAGTGGAAGAAAGCTCTTCAACACCAGCATCGTCATTTAGCACTGGCTAAGGAAGCAGAAAGTTTAGTCGAAGAGCAGCGAGCTTATGCTACTATTGGTCGTACTCACTTGCAGAGAGCTGAGGAGTCTGGAACTAGTGAACGAAATGAGGAGCAAATTACAGCTTTGTCTGAAGCTGAAAAAGCATTCTTGCGATCTCTGTCAACATGTGAGCAACTTAAAGGAGCGGTTGATGCTCGAGAACATAGTCAGATGCGTTGTCGATTGTATTTAAATTTAGGGTTAGTGTTAGATTATAGAGGGAATGTCAAAAAGGCTCAAGATTTTATTGGTCAGGCTTTAGAACTTTGTTCAGCTCATAGTCTCCATGAAGATGCCCAGAGATGTCACTCTGCATTAGGTGTTATCCTCCTTCGAGAGGGTATCTTAACAGAGGCGCTACAAGAAGGTAAAAAGTCTTTGGCTTTGTCAACAAAACTTCATGACAAAGCTCTGCAGTGTGAGTGTAATTTATTTTTAGCACACGTTCATCTTGCTAACACTGACTATGAAGCAGCGAAACGGTGTTTATATAAAGCCTACAAGCTGAAGCATCCACATTTAGAAGATAGGCAACGTATTGAAAAGAATTTGAAAACTGTAGTAAGCCTCTGCACAACTGAAGATTCTCTATTAATTTCTGGGGAAGCTGAAGGAGAGGAAAAGCTGAAGTTGTATGAAAAATTAGGTGATGGATCAGCAACTCTTTGTCTCTATTCTCAAGCTCTGGAGTATTACCATAAAATGTTGGATCTAGCTCTGAAACTAGATAAAAGCCCATCATTCCTTGCTCCTGTGTATTTATCCTTAGCACAAACATATTTTGATAAAAAACAATACAAGGAAGCTAAAGATTACTATATGAAAGAATTTAATATCAAGGTTAGGGAGGACTATAGTGAGGCTTGCAAAACACTGATCAGTATAGCTGATACCTGTGAAGCATTGGGGGAAAAATATGAGACAGTTTGCCTAAATTATGAACGAGCTAAAGAACTGGCAGTAAAGGCTAACAATCCCAAACTTGAAGCTTATATTTTGCGTTTACATTCTTCATTGAAAGGAATCCCAGAGTCACTAAAAATGGAACTAAAAGAAGAAATAAATAAGCTTATTGAAGAAAATGGTTTAGACCCAGAACTGGAGTTAAGTGAGGAAGAGGAAAGTGAAAATGAGGTTGATCTGGACATGATATACATCTCTGATAGTGATACAGAGCAGGAGAATTTTGATAGACCACGGCATTTGCGCCAGAAAAAAGCATTTGCTGTTAAGAGAAATGATAAAGGGGAGACTCCTTTACACAAAGCTTGTATAGATGGCAACTTGAACATGGTTAAAAAACTTCTTCAGCAAGGTCATCCAGTGAATCCGAGGGATAATTGTGGCTGGCTTCCTATTCATGAAGCTGCAAATCATGGTTTTTATGACATTGTTCTTATATTAATAGAAGCTGGTGCCTGGATCAGTGATCGTGGGGGGCAACAATGTGATGGCATCACTCCGATCCACGATGCTGCATCCTGTGGAAATTTTGAAGTTGTAAGATTATTGATGAACAAAGGAGCATCAGTCATGTCCAAGACTGATGATGGTGACACACCACTTGAGAGTCTGATCAAGTACAGAATGAGAACAAAGCTGTCACAAGCTGAAATAGATGAATGTATTATTTTGGAGAATGAATTAAAGGAAAAAATGGAGTTAACCGGTCATGGAGTATCAGAGTTATATGAAAATTCCACGAGTCAGCTTGATAAAACTGGATCATCTAGGTTAGCAAGAAAAACAAATGATGGGGCATCCTCATCACATTCAAGGATGAGAGCTGTCAATAATAAAAGTGAGTTCTCAAAAAATAGTTCACATAGAGAAAAAGCCAAATCATCATATCTGCATAGATCAAATGAAGAAGCCTCTTCAGTGAAGGGTAGTAGTAGTAGTGCCAGTGATCATGATGGGGACAATGAAGATGACCTACACAATGTATTACTTAGCTTGACTGAGAAAGAGGTAGCAGAGCCAGCAGATTGTGTAGTCAGCAAGGAAAATGATGATGATAAGGACGAAGATTTTTTTAATCCTTTGTTAGACGATTTACATAAAACATCTGCGACTGGAACGTATCTTAATGCAATAAACAGTGTGGGGAGCGCTGCACGTAGAGCTGAGCTCCAGAGAAGTTCCACAAGTGGACTGAAGCTCAGCAAAAGTAAAAAAAATGCTCTTGTCTCAGAAGAAGAGGATGTTGGAGATAACTGGCTTGATGATGATTTAGGTATCTTTACAAAGAAGAGAAAAAGGATGGAAAAATTTGAGTTTGAATATAAAGAACCGAGGAAAGAGAGAAAAATTTTGACTGAAAAAAATCCCATAGTAAAATCACTTTCCCTTTCAAAAAAGGTCCGGCAGACAAAGTTGACATCAATAGTCCAACAGTATTCAGGCAGAATTGGTACTTCAAACAAACCTGAGAATGAGGCTGTGAGTGAGTTATCTGAAAGCAATGTAAATATAACAGACATAAATGTAGCCATAGGTTCATCTATCATTAATAAAAGTGAGAGCCCAAATAACATTAATACCAGAACACCAGTTGTGGGTGGCAATGCACTTCGCTTAAGAGTTCGTGTGCAGAATCGTGTTTTATTAGTACCTGTGGCAGGTGCTGGCCAGGATCGCACTGTAGGATGGTTGGCAGAAGAAGTTACTCGAAGGTATTATCAACTAGCAGGGTTGCGTCCCCATCTCACTCTGACTACACAAGATGGGGCTGTTCTTGATTCTAATGACCCCATATCTCTTGTTCTGCCCAATGAACAAAGTGAACTACAGGCACAAGTTAAAGGATGGGATCTTCCACCCCTGCCTGACCGCTATTCTCAGGCTTGTCAAGCACTTGGTTGCATTCCTGTATCATCTCTAAACTCTGTTCTTTACCGTACAGAGGCGTCAACTAATCTGGATTTGAGTCGTGGTGGACGGTTAGCTGTAGCACAGTTGCAGCCTGTGCTAAGAGCTATCCAGTGTCAACAGAATTTACGTTGCCTTAATATTGCAAATTGCCGGCTTGGAGATGATGGTTTTCATTATTTAATGGAGGCTTTACCATCATTACCTTCCTTAGAGGTTTTAGATCTTAAATCCTCAGCTTTAACAACATCTAGTCTTCTTGAGCTTACTGAAGCTATCACTATGGATAAATTATCTTTAAAATCACTCGGTTCTCTTGATCTTAGTTACAATACCTTTCCTGGAGCTAAAGTGTCACATATTAAAACATTACTTAATCTACCTGTGCTAAATGTTTTATCATTAAAACATTGTTGTCTGTCACTAACTGGAGAACAGCAGCTACCTTTAGTTACCTCATCTCTCAAGACTTTAAATTTAGATTATAATACAATATACAGTGTAGCTTTAACTTCTCTTTTATCTTGTCTACCTCAAGTTTCAGTTATAACTCTAAGTGGATTAAACTGCAAAAGAGAGACACCAGAAGCAAGTACTCGCTTAGGCATGGCTCTGTCAGGGGTGCTGGGTGCTGGGAAGGAGTGTCTGATACAGCATCTTGATTTAAGCTCTTGCAACCTAGTAGATGCTGACCTGGAGGATATATCTGCTTACTTATATCGATGTCCTAATCTGACTTCTATTAACTTGGCTCACAATCCATCTCTTACATCATCATCTATCAATACACTTCTCAATGAACTGACTACAAATATTATCCTTCCACTCACAACCTTGAATCTTCATGGTAATTCATCTTTCCCATCTGATCTGAAAAGCAAAATCGCCTCTGCCTTAAAACACAAAGCTGCTACAGCGCACACTATAACAAACCTCTCCTTATCAACTGTTGATGCAGACACTGTAATAGAAGACATCTGGAAGTCTCAATATCAACACAGAGCTTCCATTACAAAAATTGGAAAGGAACTATTTCTTTCATGCTGTGACTAATGAATTTTATTATGCTGTAAACTAGACGAGTAAAAACTTTATTCTGATTCTTAAATAATTTATTAATGCATTATTTTAATAAAAGAGCTTGTGCACTATAATATTTCTTTTTTTCAACTTGTGTTTATTGCCATATTTTAGCCTTGTCCAGATGTTTAATTCTTCATAATATAAACTATGTAAAAAATATATATGTTTTTGTCATCCTTTAAGACAGTGTATTGTGGAGTGAATAAGGTTGTGCTTCTTTCAGCGAAGCTCCTTGATACTGGTGAATGGCTCTTGATTTAAGAAATAAATTTCCTCTTGTGGGGGCATTGTCCCACAAAACCCTCTTCAGGTATACTCCAGATTACTTCCTTTTCTCCAAGTGCTGTATGATCCTACAGGTTTAGTGCTTCCCTGTGAATATTAGTACAGTAATAATACTGTGACCCTAATGGGTTTATCACTTCTTTTCGATTATAATAATACAGTAATAATAATAATACTGAGAACACAGGCTCCCCCTCAAGTGAAGTTCCTTGATGCAGGTGAGAACTTTTGATAAAAGGTGCTGTATGACACCTCTAGGTTGAGTATTTCTCTTTGATTATATTAATAATTTTGATCCAAGTTATTTCACATAACCTCTCAATCTATGGATAAATTCTCCTCAGACCGAACCTAATTACCCCCCAATCTCCCCTCCCCTATCCCATCCTCCCCTTTTTCCTTTCCTTCTCCTCCCCACCCCTCCCTTTTGCCCTTCCTCTTTTTGGCCTTTGGGATTTCTCCCACAGGCGCGCTAGTTCCTAAGTAGGGGAAAGGATACCGGGGTCCATCCCATTCCGTTGAGGTTCTTGGTGGTGGCGTAGTTTGCCGTGGAATCTGGATCGCCTGGGGATGTCCCGATCCCTCTCCGGTACCCCGGAGTAGCTTTGGGTGTCTTTTGGGCGACGGGTGTATCTCTGGAAGCCACCTTTCGGATTCCGGGGATGATGGCCGAAGGAGGTATGCTTTGTGGCGGATATCCGGCCGCCCTCTCTTTTGTCCACCGAGGTAGCTCGGCAGATGTGAGGTTGCTATCCCGGATTGCTGGTTTACTGGCATAAAGGGTAGGGTATGGCACGGGTTCCATGCTGCATCTGCGCTACTAGCGGTGCTGAGGTCCTCTTGGGCGTGGAGGGAGATTTCTGGCCCTTTCATTCCTCCTGGGACCTATTCCTCCCCGCTCCCCCCTTTTTTTATTCTTTTTTTATTTTTATTTTCTTTTCTTTCTTTTTTTTTTTCTTAAAAACAAAAAGCAAAGGAGTAACCTAACCATGGAGAACCCAATCCATGAACCCACTACCCCCGGGCCCCTTCTTGATACCGCACCCCATTCTGACCCTGCCTTGTTTTTAGACCACTCTTTGAACACTCCTGATGCCCCTGTACCTCTTGCTGGTGCTGTTTCCTCACCCGCTTCAGGTACCGGGGCTTCGACTGACTCCTTCGATTTGTCTGAACTCCGCTCTCCTTTGACTATGCTTCCGGCTTCTCCCTCTCGGGTATGGCAATTTTCGAATCGCCCGCCCATTTCACGCCGGACCAACTCCGGTCCTACTCCTAAACGTCAATGTCAATCTCCTGATGTTGCTCCTTCGTTACCTTCCCATTCTACTCGGAAAAGACCGACACGTCATGCACTCCCTCTCCACGCTCAGTTTCGGACCACACAATGGACTAAATTCTTTACTTTAAGACCGACTTCTTCTTCTGCCTACCTTTCTGACCATAGTATTGGCAAAGCGCTCCTGCGTCATGTTGGTAGAGATATTTCATTTCATGATCTCAAGAGCGGTACGCGAATCGTCACTGTCCAGAATGCTACCCAAGCTCATGATCTTTCTCTCCTTTCGCATATAGATACTACTCCTATCACTATTGAAAAACATCTTTCTCTCAATTCTTGTAGTGGTACTGTCATTCTGCCCCATACCATAGTCCAACAGAATTTCCAGTCATGTGGCAATGACATTCTTGAACAGCTGGAACTCCAGGATCTCCCAATCCTCAAAGTAGACACTTATGTCCTTCCTGCCCGTGGGCGGAGACATTACCCTTGCAATGTAGCTCGTTTAACTTTTGACAGCCGAGAACTCCCGTCCTCTGTATATGTCGCGGGACATCGGTTACAAGTTCGAAAGGTGATACCTACACCGCAACAGTGTAGAAATTGCTGGCGTTTTGGTCACCCAGCTAAATATTGCAGATCTATGGCCGAATGCCCAGTCTGTGGTGCCGACGACCATTCTAATACATCTTGCAGTCAACCTCCATCTTGCCTTAATTGTAATGAAGCTCACCCTTCGTACTCCCGACGTTGCCAGGTCTACTTAAGAACATAAGAAAGGAGGAACACTGCAGCAGGCCTGTTGGCCCATACTAGGCAGGTCCTTTACAATTCATCCCACTAACAAACATTTGACCTACCCAATTTTCAATGCTACCCAAGAAATAAGCTCTGATGTGCAAGTCCCACTCAAATCCAACCCATCCCACTCATGTATTTATCCAACCTAAATTTGAAACTACCCAAAGTCCTAGCCTCAATAACCCAACTAGGTAGACTGTTCCACTCATCTACTACCCTATTTCCAAACCAATACTTTCCTATGTCCTTTCTAAATCTAAACTTATCTAATTTAAATCCATTACTGCAGGTTCTCTCTTGGAGAGATATCCTCAAGACCTTGTTAATATCCCCTTTATTAATACCTATCTTCCACTTATACACTTCGATCAGGTCTCCCCTCATTCTTCGTCTAACAAGTGAATGTAACTTAAGAGTCTTCAATCTTTCTTCATAAGGAAGATTTCTAATGCTATGTATTAATTTAGTCATCCTACGCTGAATGTTTTCTAACGAATTTATGTCCATTCTGTAATATGGAGACCAGAATTGAGCTGCATAATCTAGGTGAGGCCTTACTAATGATGTATAAAGCTGCAGTATGACCTCTGGACTTCTGTTGCTTACACTTCTTGATATAAATCCCAGTAATCTATTTGCCTTATTACGTACGCTTAGGCATTGCTGTCTTGGTTTAAGGTTGCTGCTTACCATAACCCCCAAGTCCTTTTCGCAATCTGTATGGTCAAGTTCTACATTATTTAACTTATAAGGGCTAGGGTTATGGACACTCCCGAGCTTCAGAACCTTGCATTTATCTACATTGAACTGCATCTGCCACTTTTCTGACCAAGAGTAGAGTTTGTCTAAATCCTCCTGAAGTTCCCTAACATCTACGTTTGAATCAATTATCCTACCTATCTTCGTGTCATCGGCGAATTTGCTCATATCACTAGTAATTCCTTCATCAAGATCATTGATATATATTATAAACAACAACGGGCCCAAGACTGATCCCTGTGGAACGCCACTTGTTACTGATCCCCACTCGGATTTAACCCCATTTATGGACACTCTTTGCTTCCTGTCTGTGAGCCATGATTCGATCCACGAGAGCACCCTTCCCCCAATGCCATGAGCTGCTACTTTCTTCAACAGTCTTTGGTGCGGAACTCTATCAAATGCCTTACTAAAATCTAAGTAAATAATATCAAATTCTTTATCGTGGTCAACAGCCTCAAAAGCTTTACTGAAGAAAGTTAATAAATTAGTTAGACAAGACCGGCCTCTTGTGAATCCATGCTGAGTATCATTAATCAAGCTATGCTTATCGAGATGGCTTCTTATAATCTCAGCTATAATTGACTCTAGTAATTTGCCTACAATTGAGGTCAGGCTTATTGGGCGGTAATTTGACGGTAACGACTTGTCCCCTGTTTTAAAAATAGGAATTACATTAGCCATCTTCCACATATCAGACACTGCACCTGTTTGAAGAGATAAATTAAAAATATTAGTTAATGGTTCACAGACTTCCATTTTGCATTCCTTTAGAACCCTTGAAAAAACCTCATCAGGACCCGGTGACTTATTTTGCTTCAGTCTGTCTATCTGCTTCACAACCATTTCACTAGTGACTGTGATGTTACATAATTTATCTTCTTCTGATCCACTATAAAAATTAATTACCGGAATATTATTAGTGTCTTCCTGTGTAAAAACCGAGAGAAAATAATTATTTAAAATCGAGCACATTTCATTCTCTTTGTCAGTAAGATGCCCATAGTTATTTTTAAGGGGACCTATCTTATCTCTGACTTTTGTTCTATAGACCTGGAAAAAACTTTTTGGGTTAGTTTTAGAATCCCTAGCAACTTTAATTTCATAGTCCCTTTTAGCTTTTCTTATCCCCTTTTTAATGTCCCTCTTAATGTCAATATACTGATTCATAAGATGACCCTCGCCTCTTTTGATACGCCTATAAATTCCTTTCTTATGCCCTAGTAGATATTTCAGCCTATTATTCATCCATTTTGGGTCATTTCTATTTGATCTAATTTCCTTATAAGGGATAAACGTTCTTTGAGCAGCATGTATTGTGTTCAGAAAACTGTCATATTGATAGCTCTCTTCGTTACCCCAGTCAACAGATGATAAGTGTTCTCTAAGCCCATCGTAATCTGCTAAGCGAAAATCTGGGACTGTTACTGAGTTATCCCTACTATCATACTTCCATTCAATTCTACATGTAATTGATTTGTGGTCGCTAGCACCCAGTTCCTCTGAAACTTCTAAATTATTAACAAGGAATTCATTGTTTGCCAGAACTAAGTCAAGCAGGTTATTACCCCTTGTAGGTTCTGTCACAAACTGCTTCAAGAAACAATCCTGAACTACTTCTAAGAAATCGTATGATTCTAAATTCCCAGTCAAGAAATTCCAATCAATATGACTAAAGTTAAAGTCTCCTCGAATTACTACATTATCGTGCCTTGTGGCCCTAACAATTTCCTCCCATAGTAGTCTCCCCTGGTCCCTATTTAAATTTGGGGGACGGTATATCACACCTTAAATTAATTTTTCATGTCCCTCTGAAAATTCTATCCAAACAGACTCTGTATGTATTACTTCAGACTTAATACCCGTTTTTATGCAACAGTTCAAGCGATCTCGGACATACAATGCCACCCCACCCCCCTTCCCGATACTTCTATCTACTTGGAACAATTTAAAACCCTGAATGTGACATTCTGCAGGCATGTCCCGACTTTTTGAATTAAACCACGTCTCAGTAATGGCAAATACATCTATGTTACCTGCACTAGCAACTAGTCTCAACTCGTCCATCTTATTCCTAGCCCTGCGACTGTTTGTGTAATAAATATTTAATGACCCTCCTATCTCTTTACCCTTCCTGCTCCTTTCTGTTATTCCACTAAACCTATTACTGTCATTGTCAATTAGTGCCACTGGCTTTCCAATATCCTCCTCATTTTGCCTATTACTAGTTCTCCTAGTACTCATGTTACTACCCTGCGACTTCACAGTTTTCCCGCCAAAACCCATACCACTAACTATTCCTAGTTTAAAGACCTAACAGCTCCCTCCACTGCGTTGGCCAGTGCTCCCACCCCACACCTAGACAAGTGAACCCCATCCCTGGCATACATGTCATTTCTGCCATAGAAGAGGTCCCAGTTGTCAATGAATGTTACCGCATTTTGCTTACAGTATTTGTCCAGCCAGCAATTGACACCAATTGCTCTGGACAACCATTCATTTCCAACTCCTCTCCTTGGCAAAATGCCACATATGACAGGTTTCCCACCCTTCTTCCTAATTATCTCTATTGCTGAACTATACCTGCTAATCAGGTCCTCACTCCTACGTCTGCCAACATCGTTGCCTCCAGCACTGAGACAGATAATAGGATTGCTCCCATTACCTCTCATGATGTCATCCAGACGGCTAACAATATCCTTCATCCCAGCCCCAGGAAAACATACTCTCTGCCTCCTACTCCTGTCCTTCAAACAGAATGCCCTATCCATGTACCTAATCTGGCTATCCCCAACTTAAATGAACGTGAAATCCGTTGCCTCAAAGAGGCAGAAGGTCCCCCTTATGCTATGGCAGTTACTCATCTCCGCCTCCAAGGGAGACTACCCCGTGTTTCTTATTCTCGTGTTTCAAAACATCCCCCCACTTCTGGGGTCCCATCTTCTGCAGCCTCCTCTGTTGTTACCCCTCCCATAGCCACTCCGGCATCTAATCCTTTTGCTGTCCTTGGCTCTGACGTCCCAACTACAACTCAGTCTGTTCTTACATCTTCGCGTCCTTCCTCACAAGCCCCAGTATCGACAAGACCTCGTACGACACCTAATACCAATCGCCCCTCTACTTCTCAGAAGTCCAAAAAATCCACATTGCTCAAATCTTCTTTGCCCCTTCCTTCCCTTCTTCCACCTCCACACTTTACCTTTCCAGTCTCTGTGCCTAGTTCTTCCCCTCTCTCTGGCTCTATTACAAGTGTGGAGATTCACCCTCCTCCTCGTACTATGCCTTCCACCCCCGTCCCCTCCCAAGTTTCTCCCTCTTCTGCCACCTCCCAGGTTTCTGCCTCTTCTGTCCCCCCCCACACTTCCTCTCCAGTCCCTTACACTCTTTCCTCCCCCTTTACTTTGGTACAGTCCATTACTGTCCCAATCTTTACTCACCCTTCCCCTTCTATCTCCAATATGGTCTCCCATACATCTTTGAATTCAGAAACACTTGAAGCCATTTCAGAATATATTGCAAAGACTAAACCTTCAATGGACACTGATTCACTTCCTGTTCCTTCTCTTCCCTCTCCTCCATCTTCACAACCCCATTCTTCGCAACGCTCCGTTCCTTCGCTACTTGAACGTCTTCCAATGCCACCACACGTTGACTTTTCTAACCCCTCTAGTCCGTAGGTGCCTTTCCCAACGGATTCCTGGAATTTTCTTCATCGCCAATCATGGCCTATTTACAGTGGAATATCCGCGGCCTCGGGTAATCGGGGTGAGCTTCAGATGTTGCTTTCCAGGTTTTCCCCAGTTGGTGCTTGCTTACAAGAACCAAAATTGCACTCGGCTGTTTTCCAACCTATCCCAGGCTATAATTTATTGTATTCTTCAGATCCTTTCTCAGATGGGACCTTTAATGAAAGTGCCCTTCTTCTACGCAATGATATTCCGTACTGTCAACTATTTGTCCATACCTCACTGCATTACACTGCAGCCCGTATCCACTTGAATAAGTGGTTTACAATATGTTCTTTATATCTCTCTCCTTCTCGAGCATTTTCTATCCCAGACTTTGCCTTTCTTGTTTCATCCTTACCACCACCACTTCTGTTACTTGGTGATTTAAACGCCCACCATTTCCTCTGGGGGGGGTCTCATTGTGACTCACGTGGCATCCAGTTGGAGGCTTTTCTCGCCTCTCACCCCCTCCATGTTTTAAATACGGGTACTCCCACCCATTTTGATCTTCGTACTCATACTCTCTCTCTTGCATCGATCTATCCGTCTGCTCTTCCTCCACTGCGCTAGACTTCACCTGGTCTGTTCTACTGGACTTACATGACAGCGATCATTTTCCAATCATTCTTACTTCTCCTTCCTATTCACCACCTTTCCATAGCCCTCACTGGCAATTTGATCGGGCAAATTGGGATCTTTACTCGCAACTCACTGCTTTCAGTGAGGTTCCTTCTTCATCCTCCATTGATGAGCTCCTATACCTCTTCTCGATGTCAGTTTATACCGCAGCTTCTCATTCTATACCCCAAACCTCAGGCAGGCATTCTCAGAAGTGCGTGCCTTGGTGGTCTCCTGCTTGTGCTCGTGCAGTACGTTTGAAACGCACTGCATGGGGCAGGTACCGGTACAATAGAACTGCTGAGAGACTTCTTGATTTTAAGCAGAAGCGTGCGATCGCTCGCCGTGTCATCCATGAAGCTAAACGCACTTGCTGGCGAGACTATGTTTCCACCATCACCTCTGCTTCTTCTATGAGTGCAGTCTGGAAAAAAGTGAGGAAATTGAGTGGTAAATACTCTCCTGACCCGGCTCCTGTTCTACGGGTCGCTGGTGTTGATGTAGCCAACCCTCTTGACGTTGCCATTGAACTTGGCACACATCTGGTCCGTATTTCCCGGGGGCTCCATCTATGCCCCTCGTTTCTTTCCTCAAAGTCTGCCAGAGAGTTAGTACCCTTGGACTTTTCTTCTCTCAGAGAAGAACAGTATAATGTGCCTTTTACACTTCAAGAACTGGAGGCAACGCTCTCAGCTTGCCGATCATCGGCAGCTGGGCCTGACGACATTCATATTCGTATGTTACAACATTTACATCGGTCAGCCCTTGTAGTCCTCTTACACCTCTTCAATCTTATTTGGGCACAAGGAGTTCTTCCCCAGCTGTGGAGATCTGCCATTGTTTTCCCTTTCCGCAAACCGGGTACTACAGGACATGATGCCTCCCACTATCGTCCCATCGCTCTTACTAGTGCAGTTTGCAAAGTAATGGAACGTCTCGTAAATCGACGTTTAATGTGGTATTTGGAGACACACAACAGTCTCTCCGCTAGTCAATATGGCTTTCGTAAGGGCCGTTCTACCATAGACCCCTTACTACACTTGGATACGTATGTTCGTAATGCCTTTGCGAATAATCACTCAGTTATTGCCATATTTTTTGACCTTGAGAAGGCATATGACACAACTTGGAGGTATAATGTTTTGGCCCAGGCCCACTCTTTAGGCCTCCGAGGCAATCTACCATCCTTCCTTAAGAACTTTTTAACTGACAGACATTTCCGTGTTCGAGTCAATAATGTTCTTTCCCCGGACTTCGTCCAAGCTGGAGGTGTCCCTCAGGGATGTGTTCTAAGCACAACACTTTTTCTCCTTGCTATAAATGATTTGGCCTCTGTTCTTCCACCTAATATTTGGTCATCACTCTATGTTAATGACTTCACTATTGCTTGTGCAGGCGCTGACTGTCATCTCATTGCAGTTTCTCTCCAGCTTACGGTCGACCATGTTTCCACTTGGGCCACCATGCATGGGTTTAAATTTTCCAGTACCAAAACTCACCAAATTACTTTCACTAGACGCTCTGTCATCTCCGATCATCCTTTGTATCTCTATGGCTCCCGTATCCCTGAACGTGATACAGTCAGGTTTCTAGGCCTTCTCTTTGACCGTAGGTTATCCTGGAAACCTCACATTACCTCTCTGAAGGCAACTTGTCACAGCCAGCTAAACCTTCTTAAAACCCTTGCTCATCTTTCCTGGGGAGCTGATCGTCGAACTCTGCTTCGCCTACATTCAGCCCTCGTTTTATCGAAACTCGATTATGGTGACCAGATTTATTCAGCGGCCTCTCCTGCTACTCTCTCTAGCCTTAACCCCATCCATCACCAAGGATTACGTTTGTGCCTTGGTGCTTTTCGCTCTTCCCCTGTTGAGAGCCTCTATGCAGAAGCGAATGTTCCATCCTTGTCTGATCGCCGTGATGCCCATTGCCTTTGCTACTATGTACGCTCTCACGATCTCCACAATCCTTCCATTTATAGAATGGTCACCGATATTAATAGACATTCTTTATTCGTTCGCCGCCCCTGTTTGCTCCGTCCCTTTTCTCTTTGCCTACATTCGCTCTTGTCTTCCCTTCAGTTACCACCTTTATATTTTCATGTAGCATCTCACTTTTCCCTACCCCCCTGGGAAGTTCCAGCTGTTCGGGTCTGTTCTTTCTCACTCCCTTTCTCGAAAGCTCAACTGCCTATGGTGGCTTCCCGCTCTCTTTTTCTTGATCACTTCCACTCCCATTCTCATGCCATCGCTGTGTACACAGATGGCTCTAAGTCTTCAGACGGCGTTGGATTCGCAGCAGTGTTTCCGGATAGCGTCGTGCAGGGGCAGTTACTATCTTCGGCTAGCATTTTTACTGCTGAATTGTATGCCATTCTTGCAGCACTTATTCGTATCGCATCTATGCCTGTGTCATCAATTGTGGTAGTCTCAGACTCCCTTAGTGCTCTACATTATTATTATTATAATCAAAAAGAAGCGCTAAGCCACAAGGGCTATACAGCATTAGTGCTCTACAGGCTATACGAAAATTTGATACATCTCACCCCCTCGTTCTCCATATCCAACTTTGGCTACGCCGTATCTCTACCAAGCATAAAGATATTATTTTTTGTTGGGTCCCTGGTCATGTCGACGTACAGGGCAATGAACAGGCAGACACTGCTGCGCAGTCAGCAGTACATGACCTACCAATTTCCAATAGAGGTGTTCCATTTCCGGACTATTTTGCTGCAATAGCTACCCACCTTCACGCCCGTTGGCAACAACGTTGGTCAACTCTGCTTGGTAACAAACTTCATTCTATTAAACCGAGCATAGGTTACTGGCCGTCTTCTTGTCATCAGTGCCGTGGTTGGGAGACCACTCTCTCCCGTCTTCGCATTGGCCACACTCGTCTTACTCACGGGTATCTCATGGAGAGGCACCCTGTACCTCTCTGTGAGCAGTGTCAAGTTCCTTTATCGATTAGCCACATTCTGTTAGACTGCCCTCTCTATCAACGAGCACGCAGAATTTACCTCCAACGCCGTCTTCATTCTACTACTCTCTCTTTACCTTCCCTTCTTGCTGATGGACCCTCCTTTAATCCTGACTCTCTCATTGACTTCTTGACAACGACTGATTTACTCCACAAACTCTGATGATGATACCTTACGCACTCCCCTCAGCCCTTTCTAGCTCAGTCTCTTGCTGCCCTTTACCCTTTCACCATCCACTGCTCCGCTGTTATCCGTAACCTATTACTCATCCACCTCCCTTTTGCCACCTGATGCCCTCGCTTCCTTCCTGCCCTGCAGCGCTGTATAGTCCTTGTGGCTTAGCGCTTCTTTTTGATTATAATAATATGGATAAATTCAGATTGTCTCCTATTCTTTCAGTCCCCTCACCGAAGGTTCCTTGATGTTGGTGAGGGGCTTTTGATTTAGGGAATTGGATCTGTGCTCCAGTTCCCTGAATTAAGCCTGAATGCCTTCCACATCCCCCCCCCCCGGCGCTGTATAATCCTACGGGTTTAGCGTTTCCCCCTTGATTATAATAATAATATTCTTTCATGCTCTGTATAACCCTTATTGGTTTAGTGCTCCCTCATGAATAAGAGTGTGGGGTCCTAGGTAGGTGCCTTGATGTAGGGCTCTTGATCCAAGTGAAAGCTTTGTCCTTCCTTGGATTAAATCCAATTACCTCCCATTTCCCAGGTGTTGTATGACCCCTATATTATTATAATCAAAAGGAAGTGTTAAACCCGTAGGATCATACAGCGCCTGTGGGGAAGATGTGGAAGGTATTAATTAATTCAGGGAACTGGAGCACATATCCAATTCCCTAGATCAAGAGCCCCTCACCAGTGTCAAGTATGACCCCTATAGGTTTAGCTCTTACCCCTAATATAAATATAATATAGAATTAGGGTACCAAGAAATGCAGAATTTTCAAGCGGTGTACCTTGAAGGTGGTGAAGGGCTTTTGCTGCAAGGAATTGGAGTTGCCCTGCATTTCCTTTGATGGAAGCTAATTATCATCCATTCTCCAGGCTATACGACCCCAACGGGTTTAGCTCTTGGAGTGTTGTGTGAAGGTAACACTAACAGCCACCAGGAACAGGAAACATGGTTAGTAACCCAGGATAACCCAGAGGGTTAGTAACCCAGGATAACCCAGAGGGCTAGTAACCCAGGATAACCCAGAGGGTTAGTAACCCAGGATAACCCAGAGGGTTAGTAACCCAGGATAACCCAGAGGGTTAGTAACCCAGGATAACCCAGATTGTTAGTAACCCAGGATAACCCAGAGGGTTAGTAACCCAGGATAACCCAGAGGGTTAGTAACCCAGGATAACCCAGAGGGCTAGTAACCCAGGATAACCCAGAGGGTTAGTAACCCAGGATAACCCAGATTGTTAGTAACTCAGGATAACCCAGAGGGTTAGTAACCCAGGATAACCCAGATTGTTAGTATCCCAGGATAACCCAGAGGGTTAGTAACCCAGGATAACCCAGAGGGTTAGTAACCCAGGATAACCCAGATTGTTAGTAACCCAGGATAACCCAGAGGGTTAGTAACCCAGGATAACCCAGAGGGTTAGTAACCCAGGATAACCCAGAGGGTTAGTAACCCAGGATAACCCAGAGGGTTAGTAACCCAGGATAACCCAGAGGGTTAGTAACCCAGGATAACCCAGAGGGTTAGTAACCCAGGATAACCCAGATTGTTAGTAACCCAGGATAACCCAGAGGGTTAGTAACCCAGGATAACCCAGATTGTTAGTATCCCAGGATAACCCAGAGGGTTAGTAACCCAGGATAACCCAGAGGGTTAGTAACCCAGGATAACCCAGAGGGTTAGTAACCCAGGATAACCCAGAGGGTTAGTAACCCAGGATAACCCAGAGGGTTAGTAACCCAGGATAACCCAGAGGGTTAGTAACCCAGGATAACCCAGAGGGTTAGTAACCCAGGATAACCCAGAGGGTTAGTAACCCAGGATAACCCAGAGGGTTAGTAACCCAGGATAACCCAGATTGTTAGTAACCCAGGATAACCCAGAGGGTTAGTAACCCAGGATAACCCAGATTGTTAGTAACCCAGGATAACCCAGAGGGTTAGTAACCCAGGATAACCCAGAGGGTTAGTAACCCAGGATAACCCAGATTGTTAGTAACCCAGGATAACCCAGATTGTTAGTAACCCAGGATAACCCAGAGGGTTAGTAACCCAGGATAACCCAGAGGGTTAGTAACCCAGGATAACCCAGATTGTTAGTAACCCAGGATAACCCAGATTGTTAGTAACCCAGGATAACCCAGAGGGTTAGTAACCCAGGATAACCCAGATTTTTAGTAACCCAGGATAACCCAGAGAATTAGTAACCCAGGATAACCCAGAGAATTAGTAACCCAGGATAACCCAGAGGATTAGTAACCCAGAGGGTTAGTAACCCAGGATAACCCAGAGGGTTAGTAACCCAGGATAACCCAGATTGTTAGTAACCCAGGATAACCCAGAGGGTTAGTAACCCAGGATAACCCAGAGGGTTAGTAACCCAGGATAACCCAGAGGGTTAGTAACCCAGGATAACCCAGAGGGTTAGTAACCCAGGATAACCCAGAGGGTTAGTAACCCAGGATAACCCAGATTGTTAGTAACCCAGGATAACCCAGATTGTTAGTAACCCAGGATAACCCAGAGGGTTAGTAACCCAGGATAACCCAGATTGTTAGTAACCCAGGATAACCCAGAGGGTTAGTAACCCAGGATAACCCAGAGGGTTAGTAACCCAGGATAACCCAGAGGGTTAGTAACCCAGGATAACCCAGAGGGTTAGTAACCCAGGATAACCCAGAGGGTTAGTAACCCAGGATAACCCAGAGGGTTAGTAACCCGGGATTACCCAGTGTTAGTAACCCAGGATAACCCACTCGGTTAGTAACATAGGATAACCCAGAGGGTTAGTAACCCAGGATTACCCAGTGTTAGTAACCCAGGATAACCCACTCGGTTAGCAACATAGGATAACCCAGTGGGTTAATAACCCAGGATTACCTAGTGTTTGTAACCCAGGATAACCCAAAGGGTTAGTAACCCAGGATTACCCAGTGTTAATAACCCAGGATAACCCTGGGGGTTATTAACCCAGGATAACCCAGAGGGTTAATAACCCAGGATAATCCAGAGGGTTATTAACCCAGGATAACCCAGAGGGTTAATAACCCAGGATAATCCAGAGGGTTAATAACCCAGGATAACCCAGAGGGTTAATAACCCAGGATAACCCAGAGGGTTAATAACCCAGGATAACCCAGAGGGTTAATAACCCAGGATAATCCAGAGCGTTATTAACCCAGGATAACCCAGAGGGTTAATAACCCAGGATAATCCAGAGGGTTAATAACCCAGGATAATCCAGAGGGTTAATAACCCAGGATAACCCAGAGGGTTAATAACCCAGGATAATCCAGAGGGTTAATAACCCAGGATAACCCAGAGGGTTAATAACCCAGGATAATCCAGAGGGTTAATAACCCAGGATAACCCAGAGGGTTAATAACCCAGGATAATCCAGAGGGTTAATAACCCAGGATAACCCAGAGGGTTAATAACCCAGGATAATCCAGAGGGTTAATAACCCAGGATAATCCAGAGGGTTAATAACCCAGGATAACCCACAGGATTAATAACCCAGGATAATCCAGAGGGTTAATAACCCAGGATAATCCAGAGGGTTAATAACCCAGGATAATCCAGAGGGTTATACAGAAGAACATTACTATATTTAAAATAATCGACTCGTCTTTGTCGCTTAATTTTATTATTATTATTATTTGAAAATAAATATTTAAATCTCACTCTAATACTATACTAATAAAATTTACAAATTTAAAGTAACACAGGCCACCACAATACAGTGGAACCTCTGGTCACGACCATAATTTGTTCCAAAACTCTGGTCGTGACCTTATTTAGTCGGGACCCGAACCTAATTTCCCCACTGGATTGTATGTAAATACGATTAATCCAGACCCGTACGAACTGTATGTAAATATATTTTTTAAGATTTTTAAGCACAAAATTAGTTAATTATACCACAGAATGCACAGTGTAATAGTAAACTAAATGTAAAAGCCTTGAATAATACTGAGAAAACCTTGAACAATAGAGAAAACTAACATTGCACGAGTCCTTAGAGTTTTAAGAGGCATCTAATGGCTGAGCAGTGAACTTCGTTTTTTTTGTCCGATTTCTTTCATTTTTGGTGTACGTTAAGAAGCATCTTTCCATCATACATTGCCCAAGTTTCAATAAGATAGCCCAACAAACAACTGAGAAAAAAAATTACCAAAAATTATATGGCAAGCCCTAGCCGGGTACTGGCACTGCGAGCTGTTTGGGCACTACCTGCTGATAAAACATTGATAATCCGAATTTATCACGGTAGCAATTACAGGAAGTGAGGAGCTTTTGGTCATCTGACCGAGGACTTTCGCTGGCTTATCCCTCCACCCCTTTAAAAATCATGGTCAAAGTGAATTACTTAGTGGGTTAGGTTAGGTTAGGTAAGGTTCGTCAGGAAACAGGACAAGTGTTTCCTGACGCGGGTCTTAGTCAGATGATGACCCGCCTTTGGAGCTTTGGTCATCTGACCAAGGCCTTCCGCTGGCTTACCGGTCCACCCCTTTAAAAATTATGGTCATGTAGAACCGTTTTTAGCGTTATTTACTTAGTGGGTACTATCCTGCACAACTTATATATCAGCTACTGAAGCCCTAGAGAAGAAATATACTCGACCATATTTAACGTAACTCAAAATCGTATAACTTGCTGCAGGTTCAACCCCCACCCGTTCCGTGGTTTATATTTAAAGAGATAAAATGCACACAATTTTACACATGAACTTGGCAGCTGTGTGCCCACAAACTTCTATAACACTCTCAGTTTTCTTATAAATAGGAGACATCAATGTTGAATGTTTGAAGGTAATTTGAAGAGGCTCTTCACAGTTACCGAGCATTCCAAGATCCTGTCAGAAATGCATTGCATACTAATGATATTCATCTGATCCTAACAGTGTTGTATTACATGTAAACTACATTGCCTTTGTACCCCAGTGAAAAATTTACAAGGACCCTAATGGAAATAAGTCACATTTACATGTTTATAGCTGTGCTAATATATTATTTACAGTGAGCGAAGTCAGGGTATTTTTCCAAAATGGTTCGTAATATACCACTGTGGATAAAATTCTTTGATATATGAACATTTCTGAGTGAGTTGTCTTTGAATTCTTAAATCTGATCGCATTCCAGTACATAAGGACGCAAAGTGTGACAATAGTCCATCTGGCAAAGTTTACATTTCGTAGCACTAGAGTGTACAAGGCAACACTATAGTGTACAAGGCAACACTATAATGTACTAGGCAACACTAGAGTATACAAGGCAACACTAGAGTGTACAAGTGTGTTTCAAGTAAGAACCCAAAATGTTGCTGGTAAAAATTTTTTTTGTCACGTCATTACTGCTTTAATGATCAAATGTTTACCCAAATATCCTTTGATAATTACCTTCAGCGTAATTAATTATGTTTACTCTGACCATATTTGCATTTTTTCGTAAAATAATTTTTTATCCTATGGCCATTACTACCGATATCTCTCTAATTAGTATTTATACGTATTCTCTTACCAGAAATTCTGAATACAGGCGGGTCCCACTTATACAGCAGGTTACTGTATAGGGGAATTTTCACTGTACATGGTTCTTTTTCTTTGTTATTATTGGTATAGCTAGTGTGGGTGTGGGTGTGTGTGTGTGTGTGTGTGTGTGTGTGTGTGTGTGTGTGTGTGTGTGTGTGTGTGTGTGTGTGTGTGTGTGTGTGTGTGTGTGTGTGTGTGTGTGTGTGTGTGTGTGTGTGTGTGTGTGTGTGTGTGCGTGTGTGTGTGTGTGTGTGTGTGTGTGTACTCACTTGTTTGTGGTTGGGTTGCAGGGGTCAAGTGGCAGCTCCTGGCCCTGCCCCTTTGCTGGTCGCTACTAGGTCCATTCCCTCCCAACTCTAAGAGCCTTGTCATACCTCTCCATAAAGCTATGTATGAATCCTGCCTCCACTACATCACTCTCTAGATTGTTCTACTTCCTGACAACTCTATGACTGAAGGAATACCAAGCATCCCTGTGACTCATTTGAGTCTTGAGCTTCCAGTTGTGAACCCTTGTTGCTGTGTCTCATCTCTGAAACATTCTGTCCCTATCCACTTTGTCAATTCCTCTTAGTATTTTATACATCGTTATCATTTTCCCCATATCTCTCCTGTCCTCTAGTGTTGTCAGGTCGAGTTTCCTTTACCTCTCCTCGTAGGACATACCCCTCAGGTCCGAGACTAGTCTTGTTGCAAACCTTCGCACCTTTTCTAATTTCTTGACGTGTTTCACTAGGTGTAGGTTCCATACTGGTGCTGCATGCTTCAACATGGGTCTGACGTACATGGTGTGTAGTGTCGTGAATGTCTCCTTACTTAGATGTCGCAACACTATTCTTAGGTTTGCCAGGCGCCCATATGCTGCGGCGATTATATGGTTGATGTGCACCCCAGGAGATGTGTTCGGTGTGATGCTCGCCAGAAGATCCCTTTCCTTGAGTGAGATTTGCAGCTTCTGACCTCTTAGGCTGTACTCTGCGGTCTTCTTTATCCTTCCCCAAGCTTCATAACTTTGCACTTGGTGGGGTTAAACTCAAGGAGCCATTTGTCGGACCAAGCTTGTGTGTGTACTCACCTAACTGTGGTTGCAGGGGTGGCTAAAGCTCCCGCTTCACACACGGAGGGCCCGGGTTCGATTCCCGGCGGGTGGAAATTCCGACACGTTTCCTTACACCTATTGTCCTGTTCACCTAGCAGCAAATAGGTACCTGGGTGTTAGTCGACTGGTGTGGGTCGCATCCTGGGGGACAAGATTAAGGACCCCAATGGAAATAAGTTAGACAGTCCTCGATGACGCACTGACTTTCTTGGGTTATCCTGGGTGGCTAACCCTCCGGGGTTAAAAATCCGAACGAAATCTTATCTTATCTTATCTTATCTCCTGGCCTCGCCTCTTCACTGACCGCTACTGGGTCCTCCCTCTCCCTGCTCCATGTGTATGTGTATGTGTATGTGTGTGTGTGTGTGTGTGTGTGTGTGTGTGTGTGTGTGTGTGTGTGTGTGTGTGTGTGTGTGTGTGTATGTGTGGTTTGCCTGGTTTGGCCATCATCAGTGCAGCAGCAGCCTCCATCACGGGTGGATGTATATCTCGCCACGGTCACTCCGTCACTGAGAGCTTCACAATCACCTTTACACAATAAGAACCACCGCTATATACAAACTATAATGAGTGCTGCCTTTTGCATTCAATGAATATTACAAAACTAGCCGGTAAAGTTAATATATATTGTGAATATTAGTTATTTTAGCACACTTGAAAATAGAAGTTTGTGACAGCCTTGCAGGGAGATTCTGCTAGGCTCATCTGGGTAAGTTTTACAGTTTATTTTTGCTTATTATTACTACCATCCTGTCATCCAGGTAGTAGGTTGGTAGCCAGCAACCATCCATGGAGGTACTACCATCCTGTCATCCAGGTAGTAGGTTGGTAGCCAGCAACCATCCATGGAGGTACTACCATCCTGTCATCCAGGTAGTAGGTTGGTAGCCAGCAACCATCCTGGGAGGTACTACCATCCTGTCATCCAGGTAGTAGGTTGGTAGCCAGCAACCATCCTGGGAGGTACTACCATCCTGTCATCCAGGTAGTAGGTTGGTAGCCAGCAACCATCCTGGGAGATACTACCATCCTGACATCCAGGTAGTAGGTTGGTAGCCAGCAACCATCCTGGGAGGTACTACCATCCTGTCATCCAGGTAGTAGGTTGGTAGCCAGCAACCATCCTGGGAGGTACTACCATCCTGTCATCCAGGTAGTAGGTTGGTAGCCAGCAACCATCCTGGGAGATACTACCATCCTGACATCCAGGTAATAGGTTGGTAGCCAGCAACCATCCTGGGAGGTACTACCATCCTGTCATCCAGGTAGTGGGTTGGTAGCCAACAACCATCCTGGGAGGTACTACCATCCTGTCATCCAGGTAGTAGGTTGGTAGCCAGCAACCATCCATGGAGGTACTACCATTCTGTCATCCAGGTAGTAGGTTGGTACCCAGCAACCTTCCTGGGAGGTACTACCATCCTGTCATCCAGGTAGTAGGTTGGTAGCCAGCAACCATCCTGGGAGATACTACCATCCTGTCATCCAGGTAGTGGGTTGGTAGCCAGCAACCATCCATGGAGGTACTACCATCCTGTCATCCAGGTAGTAGGTTGGTAGCCAGCAACCATTCTGGGAGGTACTACCATCCTGTCATCCAGGAAGTAGGTTGGTAGCCAGCAACCATCCATGGAGGTACTACCATCCTGTCATCCAGGTAGTAGGTTGGTAGCCAGCAACCATCCTGGGAGGTACTACCATCCTGTCATCCAGGTAGTGGGTTGGTAGCCAGCATCCATCCTGGGAGGTACTACCATCCTGTTATCCAGGTAGTGGGTTGGTAGCCAGCAACCATCCTGGGAGGTACTACCATCCTGTCATCCAGGTAATGGGTTGGTAGCCAGCAACCATCCTGGGAGGTACTACCATCCTGTCATCCAGGTAGTAGGTTGGTAGCCAGCAACCATCCTGGGAGGTACTACCATCCTGTCATCCAGGTAGTGGGTTGGTAGCCAGCAACCATCCTGGGAGGTACTACCATCCTGTCATCCAGGTAGTAGGTTGGTAGCCAGCAACCATCCTGGGAGGTACTACCATCCTGTCATCCAGGTAGAAGGTTGGTAGCCAGCAACCATCCTGGGAGGTACTAGCATCTTGTCATCCAGGTAGTAGGTTGGTAGCCAGCAACCATCCTGGGAGGTACTACCATCCTGTCATCCAGGTAGTAGGTTGGTAGCCAGCAACCATCCTGGGAGGTACTACCATCCTGTCATCCAGGTAGTAGGTTGGTAGCCAGCAACCATCCTGGGAGGTACTACCATCCTGTCATCCAGGTAGTAGGTTGGTAGCCAGCAACCATCCTGGGAGGTACTAGCATTCTGTCATCCAGGTAGTGGGTTGGTAGCCAATAACCATCCAGGGAGGTACTACCATCCTGTCGAATGACAGGACGGTAATGATTGCTGGTCTTTTTCTCTTACGACAGCGTAAGACGACAGGTAAATCTCACAGACTTCTACTTACATTCAATATATACCTCTCTTGACTTTCCTATGTGCTTCTTAACAGTTGTTGATCCTGTAATGATTTCCTTACCAACCTAGGAAGGCTGGTCTGAGACCAGGCCGTGGGGGACACAATCCTCGGAACTACTAGCAGATAACATGACGTGTTGGTCCATTCTTCTAGACCATTATCAAGCAACTTGATGAGACCCAAAGGATAGGTATGGGGTGACTATCACCTACGTGATGAGTCTGGGACGAGTACCACCTACATGATTAGTACTGGGTGATTACCACCTACATGATGAGTATTGGGTGACTACCACCTGCACGATGGGCGTGGGGTGAATATCACCTGCATGATGTGTATGGAGTGACTATCACCTGCGTGATGGGTGTTTGAAATCTACCACCTACATGATGTGTACGGGGTGCATAATACAACTATCAAATTAAATGAATGTTAATGTTACAAGGATTACTTACGCGCGGCTCCGTCTCTCTTTGGTATAAAGACATACCTGGAGGGTGTTTCGGGGGTATATAGGTAAAACTTGCGATTTTGGCTTAAATAACACTGCTCCTCTTGCCTTATAAGGCAAGCGATAATTTGAGTATGCAATAATTTCGCAAAAATCATTCTGAACATAACGAAAAAATATATTTCATTGTGTTTGTCTATTATTAAATTATTGTAAACTTATCTAAAATATATTTAATTGGATTAGGCTAAATTAAATTGAGCTTGTTATAATAAGGTTAGGTAAGTTTTCTAAGGTTCTTTGGGTAAAAAATTATTAATTTTTACATGAACTTAAATGAAAAAAAAATCTTTAAACGTATAAGAGAAAATTTTAGAAAGGACTTAATTTTAAATGAGTTCTTGCTAAATGACCAATTTTACTTATTCGGCACGACATTACATATATATATATATATATATATATATATATATATATATATATATATATATATATATATATATATATATATATATATATATATATATATATATATATAATGTATATATGCAAAACAACCACTGTGAAAGAATAGAGAAATTCCAAGCGCTTTCGTGACTACTCACATTATCAAGGAACAATCAAAGTAATAAATCAGAGGGAGGCATATAAAGGGTCTAGCCCACACCTCACTATCACATCCCACAACAAAGCAACACCTGATGCGCGACTCATAAGAAAGAGAACACTGAAGCAGGCCCGCTGGCCCAACTAGACAGGTCCTTCACACAACCCACAAACAAATTATTCTACCCAAGTATATATATATATATATATATATATATATATATATATATATATATATATATATATATATATATATATATATATGTATATATATATATATATATATATGTATATATATATATATATATATATATGTATATATATATATATATATATATATATATATATATATATATATATATATATATATATATATATATATATATATATATATATATATATATATATATATATATATATATATATATATATATATATATATATATATATATATATATATGTATGTATACACGGAAGAAATCACAATAAAACGCGTGAGAGATAGAGAGAGGACTGTAATTCAACAGGTATAACATCATTGAACTTTAAGAGACTTTGTATAATATATTTAAGTTTAAATATAACAAACTCAGCTGAAGATAAATTTCTTACAGCAGTCTTGTTAGCTGATTTAAAAAAAAAAGCAACTTCTGTTTATGAAACTTGCTGATGTATATTTCTGTATATATACCGAGATATCTATATCTCTGTGTATGACGGGGAAGTATGTAAATATATGTAAATGCGCCAAGAGGGATGTATATCTATATATACACTGACTCATGTGTAGCTATATTTCTTCGTATGTTCACCAAAAGGTGTATATCAGTGTTTACGGCGAATGATATATATTGTATCTTTCAGTATATGTTCCGAGAGATGTATATATATATATATATATATACCTAGAGTATACCTGGAGAGGGTTTAGGGGGTCAACGCCCCCGCGGCCGGGTCTGATAGATGTATTATCTGTGTATATATACTTAGAGTTCATGTTAATCTCTATTTTAGGCATTAAAGTATTCCTTATACTAAATAAACTTTTGGCTCATTTCTAAGAATTCGGCTCACAACCGAAAAGACCCGGGTTCAATTCCAGGGCGGGTGGAATTGTATTGGCAAGGGGTTCATGCTCATATTTCCAACATTGGTAACTGACAGTGAACTGGGTTCGATATATCAATGTTCCTTCTTTAACTTGTTTGACTACAACAGTTTGTTCCCACTGTCGAGGACCATCTGTATAGTGGACTCTGGATTCAAGAGTAAATAAAATAGTTGTTGCATAAAAAAACAAACCATACCCCCGGCCGGGATTGAACCCGCGGTCACAGAGTCTCAAAACTCCAGCCCGTCGCGTTAGCCACTAGACCAGCTAGCCACAATAAGATTCATCCAACTAGGTATTGGATGAATCTTATTGTGGCTAGCTGGTCTAGTGGCTAACGCGACGGGCTGAAGTTTTGAGACTCTATGACCGCGGATTCAATCCCGGCCGGGGGTATGGTTTGTTTGCAATCGTGTCATTACGATTTCGTGAGTCTAGTTGTTGCATATTAGGACTACTTAGTCAAGACAGCCTTGCCGGCACACTCACCACATACAACACTCCCATTCTTCCCATCCCAGTAATCACGTTATGGTCCTAGGAACGAAGGAGTGGAAGTTCTCAGTGCTCAAACAATAAAAAAAACTTGGGGCCCAGTCCCTGTTTTCGCTATGAGCAATACACAAATAACCCGTACATAGGATAGAGGAGCTTACGACGACGTTTCGATTCGACTTGGGCCATTGATAGTCACAATGTGATTATCAGTGGTCCAAATCGGACCGAAACGTCGTCGTAAGCTCCTCTCATGTGCGGGTTAATTGTGTATTGTTCCAGTAACGGTATTGTGTCTTTTTATTCTTCATTATGAACCTTTCATATTTTAACTACCGCCCATAGACTAGATATGGGATGCATACTATAGCAATGAAACAAACTCTGTCTCAAGCTTCTTCATATAGATATAAGCTAAAACGGCACTGAGAAGACTGCCCCTTGCTATGGCAAATTTTACTTGTAGCAGCTCTCTTCATATTGGAAGAAGTTGGAAATGACACGAAGGTCCGTTAACTTAACGAAGTCGTGTCTGGTCTCTGTTGTTGTTGAATTTCCCATCTAAGAATGCCAATGACGGCACTGGTAGAATATTAACGAAAACCTAAGTGACGTCAAAGGAAAGCATGTGTTTGTTCTTGATGTTAATGTTAGAGACGAAAAACAGAAGGTCGCTGGAGTGTTTCAAAAGTCCGGGGCTGAGTTGCCAGGAGTCCGGACACTTGTCTGGCTTGGAGTTTAGCTAGACGGTGCGCGGCGCTGCCATGACGGAGGTGATGGATCCAGAGGAGAGAAGGATACTTGAGGAAGAGGGAGAGAAGGATGCTTGAGGAAGAGAGGGAAAGAAGGATGCTTGAGGAAGAGAGGGAAAGAAAGATGCTTAAGGAAGAGAGGGAGAGAAGGATGCTTGAAGAAGAGAGGGAAAGAAGGATGCTTGAGGAAGAGAGGGAAAGAAGGATGCTTGAGGAAGAGAGGGAGAAAAGAATACTTGAGAGAGAGAGAGAGAGAGAGAGAGAGAGAGAGAGAGAGAGAGAGATTATGTTAACAGTCAACAGACACGACTTGTTTGCTAGCACGGTGTTTGCCGCCAGCAAGGAAGGCCCAATAATAACGAAGGTGGACACTTTTATGATAAGTAAACACTGACGAAGAGAAGAAGCAAAAAGTTATAAAATACGAAAAATGCGAGATTATATATATATATATATATATATATATATATATATATATATATATATATATATATATATATATAAATATATATATATATATATATATATATATATATATATATATATATATATGTATGTATGTATGTGTGTGTGTGTGTGTGTGTGTGTGTGTGTGTGTGTGTGTGTGTGTGTGTGTGTGTGTGTGTGTGTGTGTGTGTGTGTGTGTGTGTGTGGTTACCTGTAAATTACCTGTAGTTACCTATGGGGATCACCGCCCCCGGGGTCCGATCCCAGACCAGGGACCGGACCACCCCCGCAGGCTGTGGGTGTCCGCCGCCTGTAGTCCAACACATGCACTACAGCCCGGCTGATCAGGAACTTATGTGAGGAATTTGTCGAGTTTCCCCTTGTAGACAGGTGGGGTTTTGTTGGTAATCCCCCCCTTATGCATGAAAGGAAAGTTGCAGAGTCGTGGTCCCTTAACACTTATTGTGTTCATCGCTCCTCCGCATTTCACTGAAAGTATCCTGCACCGTCTGCCAAGCCTTTTATGTTCTTAAGTAGTATTTTCAGTGTGCAGGTTTGGGACCAATGTCTCTAGTATCTTTAAGGTGTAGATTATGATGTAACTTTCTCGCCAACGTTCTAATTGGTACAGTTCTTGGGACTTCAAGCACTCCCAGTAATTTAGGTGCTTGACTGAGTGTATACGAGCTGTGAAGGTTCTCTATATTTTCTAGCTCAGCAATTTCGTCTACCTTGAAGTTAGTTGGTCGTTAGTACACAGTAATATTCCAGCCTAGAGAGAACAAGTGACCTGAAGAGTATATTATTGACTTCATATATCTTGTTTTGAGGTATTAACGAGACGAGAAGATAAAACAAGAAAGACAATGATAGAAAGATAATAGTTAAATAAGAGATGGAGATATTAATGCACAAAATACATACAGTGTGGCTGGATAATTACTCTCCTTGAGGTTGTAATACTAGTCCTCGGATAATAGCTTTATTACTGTTATTGTTGTTATTGTTATTATTGTTGTTATATTATTATTATTGTTATTGTTTTATTATTATTATTATTATTATTATTATTATTATTATTATTATTATTATTATTATTGTAATTGTTATTATTGTTATTATTATTATTATAAACAAAAGTATAGCAATATATACACCAAGAGAAGAGGTAAAAACAAAACATAAGACACAGCAGACATTAATAACAGTTCTTCATTTTAACAATAATAATAAACTTTTAATTAAATTAGGAATAATATATATATATATATATATATATATATATATATATATATATATATATATATATATATATATATATATATATATATATATATATATATATATATATATATATATATATATATATATATATATATATATATATATATATATATATATATATATATATATATATATATATATATAACTTAAGCTTTATGTAGGCCCATGGCAACACGGATGAAGCCTACACGTCTGACCATGGTATACTGAAACTGGCTGGTTAATTGGGCGTGAAGCCTAGAGACTATACGAGGGTCAGGGTTATCAAGGCTGCTTGTTGCCTGTTCACTAAAAGTCAAGATCAGTTTAATACCTACGAATAAGATGTTGGAAATGGTATAAAATACCGACAAGTTGAGGATTAAGACATGTACAACAGTTATGTATCTTTATTAATGAAACGTTTCGCCTACACAGTAGGCTTTTTCAGTCAAATTCAGAGGTAGCAGTAGTAGTGAAATAAAGATGATGTGAAATAAAGATGATGCGAAATAAAGATGATTGTATCATCTTGAATTCACTACTGTTGCTGCCTCTGTATTTGACTGGAGAAGCTTACTGTGTAGACGAAACGTTACATCAATTAAGATACCCAAGTGTTGTACATACACCTCTCGGTGTATATATGGGGGAGTCTTGTAGTCTGTTGTATTTAAACCAATCTTTCATGTAAACTCTTTTGTCAGGCTGTATAGTGGTTTAGAAAACCATGTGAGCAAATACCAGGACATATTTATTAGCAAACATTTCAGTCCTGAGACTTTGATCACTTCCCAGAAGAGGTCAGGATCCCAGGACTGAAATGTTTTCAAATAAATATCCTAGTGTTTGCTCACATGAATTTTTTAAGCCACCTGGTCATGGACCGGACCTCAGGGGGCGTCGACCCCTGGAACACCCTCCAGGTATACTTACTGGTATCACTTACCAAGGTTTATACTTCACATTCTACCGTTTTATTTACAAAAAAAAAATAATGGCTCACACTGTATATTCATCATTTTAAGTCACAAAAATGTTTATATTTTATAACCATTATATTAAAACTCTTACAGTATTAAACAATTAGTATTTCCACTAAAATATATTAAATTGTAGAAATGTGAATAATTGTTTTTTTGTATTAGTTCTTTTCCTTGTCGTTTATAAACACATTAAACAAGCAGATCCGTCAAGGGATATAACATTATATTTTATCATGATCATAAGTTGTATTAAACCCTGGCTAATTATGTATTAAACGCTGGTTAATCATGACCATAAGTTATATTAAACCCTGATTAATTATGATCACAGATTTTAAACGCTGGTTAATCATGATCATAAGTTGTATTAAGCCCTGGTTAATTATCATACGTTGTATTAAACCCTAGTTAATCATGATCTTCATCTATATTTGACGTATAACCTGCAACTACAATCACTCACACGTTCCTTATACTGAACATTTACGTAATAAAAAAACTGCAGCTAGTTTACAAGAGTTGAGAGTCCAGTCTTGTTAAGACATACTGGCAGCTTCCCGGGATGCCGCCCACAACAGCCCGCTAACACCCAGGTAACTATTTTTATTGCTTGAAGAGAGGCATCAGGTGCCAGAGACGGGCTCAGAAATCGAGCCCCGATCCTTTTGATTGTGATCTCATCACACTGGACACCTGTCCACTGTGATGACAGTGTGTGATACACCTATCCATTGTGATGACAGTGTGTGATATACTTGTCCAGTGTGATAGTGTTTGATACACCTGTCCGGTGTGATGAGTGTGTGATACACCTGTCCAGTGTGATGACAATGTTTGACATCAAGAAGACGAACCTACAGAGACTTGTAGTAAACAAAAGATCAATATTCACAAAATAGGACAGATCAACTGGGTAAGCTAAATGAGAAGGTTAGGTGTGTGTGCACACAGCCTCTCATCATCATTATCATCATCTCAACCCCATTTCTTATTTGCGTGGGATATGGAGGTCGCCGTCAGGGAAAACATTGCCAAAATGAGGACAAAGGGGGGGCCTGTATATGGAATAAGCTTCAGTCGTCCGTATTACTTTCCACAAGTTAGTTTAATATGTTTATTATGCACCCCATACCCATCCTGTGGGCGGTAGTCAAAAGATTACAGAGGTACATAATGGGTCCAGGGACTGGGCCTCAAAGTTTTGATAGCTGAGCAAGTTACAGAGGTAATGAATTCACAATTTACAAAGGTAATGAACTCACAATTTACAAAGGTAATGAACTCCAGGTAGGTCTAGTCACAATCATGACAAGTTACAAAGGTATTTACAGATTACAGAGGTACACAATGGGTCCAGGGACCGGGCTCCAAAGTTTTGATGGCTGAACTAGGTACAAGGTAATGAACTCACAAGTTACAAGACTCCACAAGACTCCTATAAAAATGTTACTCTTTCACCACAGCCCCAGGCACCACCTGAACTACAGTATTAACCATCCAGCTTCCCTACACGACACCACATGAACGATAACTAGAAGCGCTTCTCCCTCCCAGCAGGATTCTCCAGTCATTCATTTGCTCAAGGGATGGTAAACAACGACACTAACCAGAATACAGTGTTCCAAACTACGGAGCAGAACTTTTCTCCAGGCTGAGGGACAGACCACACCATAACTACGTCTTCCAGGGTGATAGACTGATTACATCATCTTTACACCTTTGCTACTTCTGCTGCCTCTGTATTCGACTGAAGAAGCCTAGGGTATAGGCGATACATTTCGGAATAAAGATACCTAACTGTTGCACGTGCGTCTTATCAACTTTTCGGTATTGTATACCATCATATTCATATAATGTAAAGAAGGAATATGGTACAGAAGATGGCACTTCAATACAGATGAAATCTCAAACCAAAGCAGCAAATTAAAATAATAGAACAGAAAAACCCTAATAACGCAGCCTTTTTTAATTTATTATTGTTATATATATGTGAAACGTTAAACCTTGTGATTCATTCAGCACGAGGAAGATTGAAGCTTGATCTTCCGTCCGTCTAGCGTGAGAGACATGGGACAGAATCCTTACTCTCTTAGCCCACGGAAATTAAATCATGAGATGCAATAACAAATGCAGCATTTCCAGGAGGGTACCAATTCTTGAGGAAAGAGAAGGGCAGAGGAGGACTGGCACTGATTCTCGGGAACCATAAGATATGAGAGGCACACACACAAGGAGGACCGGCACTTCCCAGAAGTTTGCTTGTGGGGACGAGTATTGCGTGACAGGAACAGTGAATCAGGCAGCACCCCAGGGGACTTAAGCCTTTCAGCAAGAATGAATCAGGCAGCACCCCAGGGGACGTGAATCTTCCCCAGGTTCACTGCAGGTATTGGTTAAGTGCTTGGTGATGGGTGTAGCAGTCAGGTGTAGTGGCAGCTGCGGCTGTCTGCCCTCACAGTCTGCCGTTTAAACTAACGACTTACTTGGTTCAGCACCTCTCTCCTGATACTTCAGTGAGTACAGGTAAGTTATGTGTCTCTTCAGCGCTTCCGCGACGGAGGACCGAGCCTCCACCACTTATTCTGAATGATCAGTGTGGGTTAATGTTAATCTTAACAACACCAGCAAAAACAACAGCCTCAACAACGACAGCAACAACCCCATTCAGTATACACTATACTTTCTTGTATTAATATATCTCATTTTTGTAATATTTTCTTGTAATATTCTATCCGGGGGCGATGATCCCCGAATCCGTTAACAGATATTTTAACGGATACAATAAGAAATATTTTAACAGGCAAATAACACTGGTTCATTTTACAAGCTTATTTTCTTACTAGAAAATCTATTTTTCTTATGCATTGTCATTCATTAAGAGGAGCGTTGTGTTGTTTGTAGGTGAGCAGGTGTTATACAGGTTGATAATGACAGTCTTGTTGATCAAGGGAGAGATCAGTAAAGTCACATTGACATATTTACCACTTACATTAACTTCACCTTTACGTCATCTTCACCGCGTCCTCACCTCACTTTCAACTCACTTTCACTACCATCTCGCCATCACCACACCTTCACCATGCCATCACCACACCTTCACCATGCCATCACCACACCTTCACCATGCCATCACCACACCTTCACCATGCCATCACCACACCTTCACCATGCCATCACCACACCATCACCATGCCATCACCACACCTTCACTTCACCTTCATCTCACTTTCACCTCACCGTCTCCAGAGTCTCAGGTAAACATACAATAGGTTGCCATGACCACCGGTCCAGGGATGGTTACAAATTTTCAAGAGATATCTATATTTTGCACACACACACACACACACACACACACACACACACACACACACACACACACACACACACACACACACACACACACACACACACACACACACACACACACACACACACACACACAATCAGTGGAGACTAGTAAATGAAAGAGCTAAGCTATATGTGGAGGTCCTAACAGACCACAGCAGAGCCCAGGGAAAGCCGAGAAGGGAAAATGACAGGCCACTGAGCCCAAGTACATTAGCTAGTGAAACTGAAGAAAGGAAAGCTGAAATGGAGGAAATCAAATTGAATGAGGGGATACACAGGGATATGCAGTGGGAGAATTTAAGGGTGAGGTCAGTCTTTGTGTATGGGCTCCAGGAAGTTGAAGGGGAAACATATGAAGCAAGAAAACAAGGGGAAAAAAAGCAATTGAAAGCATCATGAAAGCAATAGGAGAAGACGACATGACCCTGCTGGAAAAATTTTCGGAGAATAGGGGGGTTTTAAAAAAAAAGAACCCGGCCAGTGAAAGTGACCTTCAAGGCAGAATCGACTCGGAACAGGATCCTGCAGGAGAAAGCGCGATTAAGGGACATGCCGGCATACAGGCTTGAGGAACTTCTTTCAAGACATTCAATGGGAGAGGGAACTGACAGGAAAACCAGTACAAGAAATGATGGACTATGTGGCAAAATGCAAGGAGGCAGAGGAGAGGTTTGTTCCCAAGGGAAACAGAAATAATGGGAAGAACAGAACGAGTCCTTGGTTCACCCAAAGGTGTAGGGAGGCAAAAACTAGGTGTGAGAATGGAAAAGGTACAGAAGACAGAGAACTCAGGAAAATAAAGAGATTAGCCGAAGAGCCAGAAACGAATATGCACAGATAAGAAGGGAGGCTCAGCGGCAATACGAAAATGACATAGCATCGAAAGTCAAGACTGACCCGAAGCTGTTGTACAGCCACATCAGGAGGAAAATAACAATCAAGGACCAGGTAATCAGACTGAGGAAGGGTGATGGGGAATTCACAAGAAACGACCGGGAGGTATGTCAGGAGCTCAACACGAGATTCAAAGAAGTATTTACAGTGGAAACCAGTAGGACTCCAGGAAATCAGAGCAGGGGGGTGCACCAGCAAGTGCTGGATGAGGTACATATAACCAAGGAGGAGGTGAAGAACCTGCTATGCGAACTTGACACCTCAAAGGCTGTGGGACCAGACAACATCTCTCCGTGGGTCCTTAAAGAGGGAGCAGAGATATTGTGTGTACCATTAACAAAGATTTTCAACACATCATTTGAAACTGGGCAACTCCCTGAGGTATGGAAGATGGCAAATGTAGTCCCAATTTTTAAAAAGGGAGACAGGCATGAGGCACTAAACTACAGACCTGTATCACTAACGTGTATAGTATGCAAGGTCATTTAGAAGATCATCAGGAGGAGAGTGGTGGAGCACCTGGAAAGAAACAAGTGTATAATTGACAACCAGCATGGTTTCAGGGAGGGAAAATCCTGTGTCACAAACCTACTAGAGTTTTATGACAACCTGGAGGTTACCTGGAGGTTATTCCGGGGATCAACGCCCCCGCGGCCCGGTCCATGACCAGGCCTCCCGATGGATCAGGGCCTGATCAACTAGGCTGTTACTGCTGGCCGCACGCAGTCCGACGTACGAGCCACAGCCCGGCTGATCCGGCACTGACTTTAGGTATCTGTTCAGCTCTCTCTTGAAGGCAGCCAGGGGTTTATTGGCAATTACCCTAATGCTTGATGGGAGGCTGTTGAACAGTTTTGGGCCCCGGACACTTATGGTGTTTTCTCTTAGTGTACCAATGGCGCCCCTACTTTTTATTGGCGGCATTTTGCATCGCCTGCCCAGTCTTTTACTTTCGTAGGGAGTGATTTCTGTGTGCAGATTTGGGACCATTCCTTCCAAGATTTTCCAAGTGTAGATTATGATATATCTCTCCCTCCTGCGTTCCAACGAGTACAAGTCAAGTGCTTCCAAGCGTTCCCAGTAGTTAAGGTGCTTGACAGAACTTATACGTGCAGTAAAGGATCTCTGTACACTCTCTAGATCTGCGATTTCACCTGCTTTGTATGGAGATGTTAATGTACAGCAGTATTCCAGCCTAGAGAGAACAAGTGATTTGAAAAGGATCATCATGGGCTTGGCATCTCTCGTTTTGAAAGTTCTCATTATCCATCCTATCATTTTCTTTGCACGTGCGATCGTGGCACTGTTGTGATCCTTGAAAGTGAGATCCTCAGACATTACTACTCCCAGGTCCCTTACATTATTTTTCCGCTCTATTGTATGGCCGGAGTCAGTAGTATACTCTGTTCTAGTTATTATCTCCTCCAGTTTTCCATAACGGAGTAGTTGGAATTTGTCCTCATTGAACATCATATTGTTTACCGTTGCCCACTGGAAAACTTTGTTTATATCTTCTTGGAGGTTAACCGCGTCCTCAGCAGATGACAGCCTCATGCAGATCCTAGTATCATCCGCAAAGGATGATACGGTGCTGTGGTGTATATCTCTGTTTATGTCTGATATGAGGATAAGGAATAAGATGGGGGCGAGTACTGTGCCTTGTGGAACAGAGCTCTTCACTATGGCAGCCTCCGATTTAACTCTGTTGACCACTACTCTTTGTGTTCGATTTGTTAGGAAGTTGAAGATCCATCTCCCCACTTTCCCAGTTATTCCTTTAGCACGTATTTTATGGGCTATTACGCCATGATCGCATTTGTCAAATGCTTTTGCAAAGTCTGTGTATATTACATCTGCATTCTGATTTTCTTCCAGTGCATCCAAGGCCATGTCATAGTGATCCAGTAGTTGTGAGAGGCAGGAGCGACCTGCCCTGAACCCATGTTGCCCTGGATTGTGCAGATTTTGGGAATCCAGGTGATTTGCAATCCTGCTTCTTAGCACTCTTTCAAAGATTTTTATGATGTGGGACGTCAGAGCTATTGGTCTATAGTTCTTAGCTAATGCTTTGCTGCCACCTTTATGGAGTGGGGCTATATCCGTTGTTTTAAGTGACTGTGAAATTTCACCCATGTCCAAGCTCCTCCTCCATAGTGTACTTAGGGCACGCAAGAGGGGTTTCTTGCAGTTCTTAATGAAAACAGAGTTCCACGAGTCTGGGCCCGGGGCTGAGTGCATAGGCATGTTGTCAATGGCTTTTTCGAAATCTATCGGAGTTAGGGTAATGTCGGAAATCTGGCATACATTTATGGAGTTTTGAGGCTCATTCATGAAGAAATCATTTGGGTCGTCGATCCTCAGACCGATTAGTGGTTCACTAAACACAGACAAGGTGACAGAAGTAAGACAAGAGAGAGAGGGGTGGATCGACTGCATATTTTTGGACTGCAAGAAGGCCTTCGACACAGTTCCTCACAAGAGGTTACTGCAAAAGCTAGAGGATCAGGCACATAACAGGAAAGGCACTGCAATGGATCAGAGAATACCTGACAGGGAGGCAACAACGAGTCATGATACGTGACGAGGTGTCAGAGTGGGCGCCTGTGACAAGCGGGGTTCCACAGGGGTCGATCCTAGGACCAGTGCTGTTTCTGGTATATGTGAATGACATAACGGAAGGGATAGATTCAGAAGTGTCTTTGTTTGCGGATGATGTGAGGTTAATGAGAAGAATCAAATCGGATGAGGATCAGGCAGGACTACAAAGAGACCTGGACAGGCTACAAGCCTAGTCCAGCGACTGGCTCCTTGAGTTTAACCCTGCCAAATGCAAAGTCATGAAGATTGGGGAAGGGCAAAGAAGACCGCAGACACAATATAGTTTAGATGGCCAAAGTCTGCAAACCACACTCAAGGAAAAAGATCTGGGGGTGAGTATAACACCGAGCATATCTCCTGAGGCGCACATCAATCAGATAACTGCTGCAGCATACGGGCGCCTGGCAAACCTACGGATAGCGTTCCGATACCTCAGTAAGGATTCGTTCAAGACTCTGTATACCATTTACGTCAGGCCCATACTGGAGTATGCAGCACCAGTTTGGAATCCACACCTAGTCAAGCACGTCAAGAAATTAGAGAAAGTGCAAAGGTTTGCAACAAGACTAGTCCCAGAGCTACGGGGATTGTCCTACGAAGAAAGGTTGAGGGAAATCGGCCTGACGACACTGGAGGCCAGGAGGGTCAGGGGAGACATGATAACGACATATAAAATACTGCGCGGAATAGACGAGGTGGACAAAGACGGGATGTTCCAGAGATGGGACACAGACACAAGAGGTCACAATTGGAAGTTGAAGACTCAGATGAATCAAAGGGATGTTAGGAAGTATTTCTTCAGTCATAGAGTAGTCAAGCCGTGGAATAGCCTAGAAAGTGAAGTAGTGGAGGCGGGAACCATACATAGTTTTAAGGCGAGGTATGATAAAGCTCATGGAGCAGGGAGAGAGAGGACCTAGTAGCAATCAGTGAAGAGGCGGGGCCAGGAGCTATGAATCGACCCCTGCAACCACAAATAGGTGAGTACACACACACACACACACACACACACACACACACACACACACACACACACACACACACACACACACACACACACACACACACACACACACACATGAAAAAGGAGAGCAGAATAACCCAGGAACAGGTGGAAGGACAAGCACACCCCCAGAAACACCTGCAGAAGGACTCCAGCCACGACACCCCCAAGGCAACTGAACAATCCAAACCAACCATCACACACCGATCCCTCTGTTCCCACCCCCCGCACCACGAACCCTACTCCTACAGGAACCCCCTATGGGAGCTCTTCCTCCACCTCCACTGCAACCCCCATAGGCCCCCACCAAGGCTCTAACAACCCCAGTATTCTCCCAGGACCACAGTTACAGTATTAGAACAGAAGTTGAAGGTTTGGTTCACAAATGCTGATGGATTAACGAATAAATATGAGGAATGGCAAGAAAGAATCAATGAGAAGACCCCAGACATCATAGCAGTTACAGAAACAAAACTCACGGAGACAATACCAGATGCAATCTTCCCACCAGGATACCAGATCACGAGGAAAGATAGAAGGGGCAGAGGGGGATGAGGGGTTGCTCTGCTCGTAAAAAACCGATGGAAATTCGAGAAAATGGGAGGCATAGACGAGACAGGAGAAAGGGACTACATAGTAGGTACACTTCAGTCTGGGGAGCACAAGGTGGTCATTGCAGTGATGTATAATCCACCACAGAACTGCAGGAGACCAAGAGAGGAATATGAAGAGAGCAACAGAGCAATGGTGGACACACTTGCTGAGGTGGCAAGAAGAGCTCACTCCAGCAGAGCAAAGTTGCTGGTTATGGGGGATTTCAACCACAGGGAGATTGACTGGGAAAACCTGGAGCCACATGGGGGTCCCGAAACATGGAGAGCCAAGATGTTGGATGTGGTGCTGGAAAACCTCATGCACCAACATGTTAAGGACACTACCAGAGTGAGAGGAGAGGATGAACCAGCAAGATTGGACCTTGTGTTCACCCTGGGCAGTTCAGACATTGAGGACATCACTCATTATGAGAGTCCCCTAGGAGCTAGTGACCACGTGGTTCTGTGCTTTGAATACATAGTAGAGTTGCAAGCGGAGAGAGTAACAGGAGTTGAAGGGGAAAAGCCAGACTATAAAAGAGGGGACTACATAGGGTTGAGGAACTTCCTGCAGGAGGTTCCGTGGGACAGAGAACTGGCAGGAAAGCCAGTAAATGAAATGATGGAATATGTAACAACAAAATGCAAGGAGGCAGTGGAAAGGTTTATTCCCAAGGGCAACAGAAACAATAGGAAGACCAGAACGAGCCCCTGGTTTACCCGACGGTGTAAGGAGGCAAAAACAAGGTGCAATAGAGAATGGAAAAAGTACAGAAGGCAGAGAACACATGAAAATAGGGAGATTAGTCGCAGAGCCAGGAACGAGTATGCACAGGTAAGGAGGGAGGCCCAGCGACAGTATGAAAATAACATAGCATCGAAAATCAAGACTGACCCGAAACTGTTGTATAGCCACATCAGGAGGAAGACAACAGTGAAAGACCAGGTGATCAGACTGAGGACAGAATGTGGAGAACTCACAAGAAATGATAAGGAGGTATGTGAGGAGCTGAACAGGAGATTTAATGAAGTTTTTACAGTAGAGACAGGAAGGGCTCTGGGAAGACAGCACAAAAGGGAACATCAAGAGGGAATATACCAACAAGTGTTGGATGACATACGAACAACCGAGGAGGAGGTGCAGAAGCTGCTAAGTGACCTTGATACCTCAAAGGCGATGGGACCGGACAACATCTCCCCATGGGTCCTTAGAGAAGGAGCAGAGATGCTGTGCGTGCCCCTAACCACAATCTTCAACACATCCCTTGAAACTGGGCAACTACCTGAGAAATGGAAGACAGCAAATGTAGTCCCCATATTTAAGAAAGGAAACAGAAATGAGGCACTAAACTACAGACCTGTGTTTCTGACATGTATTGTGTGCAAAGTCATGGAGAAGATTATCAGGAGGAGAGTGGTGGAACACCTAGAACGGAACAAGATTATAATTGAAAACCAGCATGGGTTCATGGAAGGCAAATCCTGTTTCACAAACCTTCTGGAGTTTTATGACAAGGTAACAGAAGTAAGACACGAGAGAGAGGGGTGGGTTGACTGCATTTTCCTAGACTGCAGGAAGGCCTTTGACACAGTTCCCCACAAGAGATTAGTTCAGAAGCTGGAGGATCAGGCGTATATAACAGGGAGAGCACTGCAATGGATCAGGGAATACCTGACAGGGAGGCAACAACGAGTCATGGTACGTGAAGAGGTATCACAGTGGGCGCCTGTGACGAGCGGGGTCCCACAGGGGTCAGTTCTAGGACCAGTGCTATTTTTGATATATGCGAACGACGCGATGGAAGGAATAGACTCTGAAGTGTCACTATTCGCAGATGATGTGAAGCTGATGAGAAGAATTAAATCGGATGAGGATGAGGCAGGGCTGCAAAGAGACCTAGACAGGCTGGACATGTGGTCCAGAAACTGGGTTCTCGAATTCAACCCTGCCAAATGCAAAGTCATGAAGATTGGGGAGGGGCAAAGAAGACCGCAGACAGAGTATAGGCTAGGTGGACAAAGACTACAGACCTCACTCAGGGAGAAAGACCTTGGGGTGACCATAACACCGAGCACGTCACCGGAGGCACACATCCCCTCATGGAAGGTTCCTTGATGTTGGTGAGGGGCTCTTGATTTAGGGAATTGGATCTGTGCTCCAGTTCCCCGAATTAAGCCTGAATGCCTTCCACATCCCCCATCCCCTGGGCGCTGTATAATCCTACGGGTTTAGCGCTTCCCCCTTGATTATAATAATAATAATAATAATACCGGAGGCACACATCAAGCAAATAACTGCTGCAGCATACGGGCGCCTAGCAAACCTGAGAATAGCGTTCCGATACCTTAATAAGGAATCGTTCAAGACACTGTACACTGTGTATGTTAGGCCCATACTGGAGTATGCAGCACCAGTCTGGCACCCACACCTGGTCAAGCACGTCAAGAAGTTAGAGAAAGTACAAAGGTTTACAACAAGGCTAGTCCCAGAGCTCAAGGGAATGTCGTACGAGGAAAGGTTGAGGGAAATTGGACTGACGACACTGGAGGACAGAAGGGTCAGGGGAGACATGATAACGACATACAAGATACTGCGGGGAATAGACAAGGTGGACAGAGATAGGCTGTTCCAGAGAGGGGACACAGAAACAAGGGGTCACAACTGGAAGCTGAAGATTCAGACGAGTCACAGGGACGTTAGGAAGTATTTCTTCAGTCATAGAGTCGTCAGGAAGTGGAATAGCCTAGCAAGTGAAGTAGTGGAGGCAGGAACCATACATAGTTTTAAGAAGAGGTATGACAAAGCTCAGGAAGCAGAGAGGGAGAGGACCTAGTGGTGATCAGTGAAGAGGCGGGGCCAGGAGGCGAGTCTAGACCCCTGCAACCACATTTAGGTGAGTACAATTAGGTGAGTACACACAGACACACACAAACATATATATATATATATATATATATATATATATATATATATATATATATATATATATATATATATATATATATATATATATATATATATATATATATATTATATATATATATATATATAATATATATATATATATATATATATATATATATATATATATATATATATATATATATTATATATATATGTATATATAGTGGAGGCAGGAACCATACATAGTTTTAAGAAGAGGTATGACAAAGCTCAGGAAGCAGAGAGGGAGAGGACCTAGTGGTGATCAGTGAAGAGGCGGGGCCAGGAGGCGAGTCTAGACCCCTGCAACCACATTTAGGTGAGTACAATTAGGTGAGTACACACAGACACACACAAATATATATATATATATATATATATATATATATATATATATATATATATATATATATATATATATATATATATGTATATGTTTATATGTATATGTATATATATGTATATATATATATATATGTATATATAAATATATGTATATATATATTATTATTATCACACTGGCCGATTCCCACCAAGGCAGGGTGGCCCGAAAAAGAAAAACTTTCACCATCATTCACTCCATCACTGTCTTGCCAGAAGGGTGCTTTACACTACAGTTTTTAAACTGCAACATTAACACCCCTCCTTCAGAGTGCAGGCACTGTACTTCCCATCTCCAGGACTCAAGTCCGGCCTGCCGGTTTCCCTGAACCCCTTCATAAATGTTATTTTGCTCACACTCCAACAGCACGTCAAGTATTAAAAACCATTTGTCTCCATTCACTCCTATCAAACACGCTCACGCATGCCTGCTGGAAGTCCAAGCCCCTCGCACACAAAACCTCCTTTACCCCCTCCCTCCAACCTTTCCTTCTTTTTGATTATAATAATAATCTGAGTCTTTTTGATTATAATAATAATCCACCCTTTCCTAGACCGACCCCTACCCCGCCTTCCTTCCACTACAGACTGATACACTCTTGAAGTCATTCTGTTTCGCTCCATTCTCTCTA
Organism: Cherax quadricarinatus; assembly: GCF_038502225.1. Lineage (NCBI taxonomy): Eukaryota > Metazoa > Arthropoda > Malacostraca > Decapoda > Parastacidae > Cherax > Cherax quadricarinatus. The sequence continues at coordinate 2,425,437 of NC_091316.1, forward strand.
CATGTCCGAACCACCTCAACAACCCTTCCTCAATCCTCTGGACAACAGTTTTGGTAATCCCGCACCTCCTCCTAACTTCCAAACTACGAATTCTCTGCATTATATTCACACCACACATTGCCCTCAGACATGACATCTCCACTGCCTCCAGCCTTCTCCTCGCTGCAACATTCATCACCCATGCTTCACACCCATATAAGAGCGTTGGTAAAACTATACTCTCATACATTCCCCTCTTTGCCTCCAAGGACAAAGTTCTTTGTCTCCACAGACTATTAAGTGCACCACTCACCCTTTTCCCCTCATCAATTCTATGATTCACCTCATCTTTCATAGACCCATCCGCTGACACGTCCACTCCCAAATATCTGAATACATTCACCTCCTCCATACTCTCTCCCTCCAATCTGATATCCAATCTTTCATCACCTAATCTTTTTGTTATCCTCATAACCTTACTCTTTCCTGTATTCACTTTTAATTTTCTTCTTTTGCACACCCTACCAAATTCATCCACCAATCTCTGCAACTTCTCTTCAGAATCTCCCAAGAGCACAGTGTCATCAGCAAAGAACAACTGTGACAACTCCCACTTTATGTGTGATTCTTTATCTTTTAACTCCACGCCTTTTGCCAAGACCCTCGCATATACTTCTCTTACAACCCCATCTATAAATATATTAAACAACCATGGTGACATCACACATCCTTGTCTAAGGCCTACTTTTACTGGGAAATAATTTCCCTCTTTCCTACATACTCTAACTTGAGCCTCACTATCCTCGTAAAAACTCTTCACTGCTTTCAGTAACCTACCTCCTACACCATACACCTGCAACATCTGCCACATTGCCCCCCTATCCACCCTGTCATACGCCTTTTCCAAATCCATAAATGCCACAAAGACCTCTTTAGCCTTATCTAGATACTGTTCACTTATATGTTTCACTGTAAATACCTGGTCCACACACACCCTACCTTTCCTAAAGCCTCCTTGTTCATCTGCTATCCTATTCTCCGTCTTACTCTTAATTCTTTCAATAATAACTCTACCATACACTTTACCATGTATACTTAACAGACTTATCCCTCTCTGTATATATATATATATATATATATACATATATATATATATACATATATATATATATACATATATATATATATATATGTCGTGCCGAATAGGCAGAACTTGCGATCTTGGCTTAAATAGCAACGTTCATCTTGCCATATAGGACAAGTGAAAATTTGTGTATGCAATAATTTCGCCAAAATCATTCTGAACCTAACGAAAAAAATATATTTCATTGTGTTTGTTTAGTATTAAATTATTGTAAACAAATCTAAAATATATTTAGTTGGGTTAGGTTAAAATAAATTGCGCTTGTTATAATAAGGTTAGGTAAGTTTTCTAAGTTCCTTTTGGTGCAAAATAAATTTTTTTTACATTAACATTAATGAAAAAAATATATCTTTAAACGTATAAGAGAAAATTTTTAGAAAGGATTTAATTTTAAATAAGTTCTTGCTAATTGACCAGTTTTACATATTCGGCACGACATATATACATATATATATATATACATATATATATATATACATATATATATATACATATATATATATATATACATATATATATATATATACATATATATATATATACACATATATGTATATATATACATATATATATATATATATATATATACATATATATATATATATATATATATATATATATATTATATGAGACGTAAGGTTAGAGGGAGGGGGGTAAAAAAAATGTTTTGTATACGAGGGGCTTGGACATCGAACAGTAATATCGGCGAGCCTCTGGTAAGACAGTGATGGAGGAAGTGATGATTAGTGTTTCATAATTTTTGGGGTGACTTTACCTCGGTAGGGGACGGCCTGTGATACTTATATTGAAGTAAGGCGATGTTTAGAGTAGAAAGAACTGCTCATTACGTTACTTATCCTCAGGAATATTATGAGGAATTGCGTTGCAGTTAATTATTATTTAAATTGTTATTCATGCAGACCTCATTTTGTGCGAATTGTGTATACTGTAAAATTTCCAGAATTTATCTAAATCTAATTGCAGTCCGTCACTAACAGATGTTTATATTAATTTATTCATAGGATTCAACTCCCTTAAAACAAGATGTTTATAGTTATTATATATATATAGTTTCCAGCTCCTTTAAAACAAGATGTTTATGGTGCAAGATCTGGGAATCATTATTAAGGTAACGTTTCACCAGCCAGTGACTTCTTCAGTTTATAGGAAGAAGAATGGAAGATGAGGAGGAGTTTGAGGGCAAACTTAAACTAATATTAAGACTATATAGTTTTAAAGGGGCTGTTGCAAATAAAATAGTTAAGACACTGATAGTATAAGAGAGAGAGGCAGACAGACAGAGAGAGAGAGAAATACAGAGAGAGAGACACACAGAAAGAGAGAGAGAGAGGAGAGAGAATATATTACCGCTATGCGACTAGACGTGCTCTCCAGGTTAATCTAGGTGTTCTCCATGTTTTGTTTTCTACTGCGGTAAATTAAATTTATATTTATTATGACCAAGATTTATACATGTATCTTTTTTCGTGGCTTGGCTTGTAAGCCTGGCTTGGCCTGCGTGGCCTGGCTTGACTTGTAAGACTGTCTCCTCCTGAGTGACCTGGCTTGACTTTTAAGACTGGCTCGTCCTGCGTGACCTGGCTTGGCTTGTAAGACTGGCTCGTCCTGCGTGACCTGGCTTGGCTTGTAAGACTGTCTCGTCCTGTGTGACCTGGCTTGACTTTTAAGACTGGCTCGTCCTGCGTGACCTGGCTTGGCTTGTAAGACTGGCTCGTCCTGCGTGACCTGGCTTGGCTTGTAAGACTGGCTCGTCCTGCGTGACCTGGCTTATGTAGTGTAGATGTGAGATTTGGCTGAACTCTTGAGAAAGCAAAGGTACGTAAGCTGGTGCGTGTCTCTGGTGTGATCCCTGTGGTACCTGGTGGATCACTGTGACACCTGTTGGATCACTGTGATACCTGGTGGATCACTGTGACACCTGTTGGATCACTGTGATACCTGGTGGATCACTGTGACACCTGTTGGATCACTGTGGCACCTGGTGGATCACTGTGACACCTGTTGGATCACTGTGATACCTGGTGGATCACTGTGACACCTGTTGGATCACTGTGGCACCTGGTGGAGCACTGTGGTACCTGGTGGATCACTGTGACACCTGGTGGATCACTGTGGCACCTGTTGGATCACTGTGATGCCTGGTGGATCACTGTGACACCTGTTGGATCACTGTGATACCTGGTGGACCACTGTGACACCTGATGGATCAGTGGCACCTGGTGGAGCACTGTGGTACCTGGTGGATCGCTGTGACACCTGTTGGATCACTTTGATACCTGGTGGATCACTGTGACACCTGTTGGATCACTGTGATACCTGGTGGATCACTGTGACACCTGATGGATCACTGTGGCACCTGGTGGAGCACTGTGGTACCTGGTGGATCACTGTGACACCTGGTGGATCACTGTGGCACCTGGTGGATCACTGTGACACCTGGTGGATCACTGTGACACCTGGTGGATCACTGTGGTACCTGGTGGATCACTGTGGCACCTGGTTGATCACTGTGACACCTGGTGGATCACTGTGGTACCTGTTGGATCACTGTGGCACCTGGTTGATCACTGTGGTACCTGGTGGATCACTGTGACACCTAGTGGATCACTGTGACATCTGGTGGATCACTGTGATATCTGGTGGATCACTGTGGCACCTGGTGGATCACTGTGACACCTGGTGGATCACTGTGGTACCTGGTGGATCACTGTGGCACCTGGTTGATCACTGTGGTACCTGGTGGATCACTGTGACACCTGGTGGATCACTGTGGCACCTGGTGGATCACTGTGGCACCTGGTGGATCACTGTGGCACCTGGTTGATCACTGTGGTACCTGGTGGATCACTATGACACCTGGTGGATCACTGTGACACCTGGTGGATCACTGTGATATCTGGTGGATCATTGTGGCACCTGGTGGATCACTGTGACATCTGGTGGATCACTGTGACACCTGGTGGATCACTGTGGCACCTGGTGGATCACTGTGGAACCTGGTGGATCACTGTGGCACCTGGTTGATCACTGTGGTACCTGGTGGATCACTGTGACACCTGGTGGATCACTGTGGCACCTGGTGGATCACTGTGGTACCTGGTGGATCACTGTGGCACCTGGTTCATCACTGTGGTACCTGGTGGATCACTGTGACACTTGGTGGATCACTGTGACACCTGGTGGATCACTGTGATATCTGGTGGATCACTGTGACACCTGGTGGATCACTGTGACATCTGGTGGATCACTGTGACACCTGGTGGATCACTGTGGCACCTGGTGGATCACTGTGGAACCTGGTGGATCACTGTGGCACCTGGTGGATCACTGTGGAACCTGGTGGATCACTGTGGCACCTGGTTGATCACTGTGGTACCTGGTGGATCACTGTGACACTTGGTGGATCACTGTGACACCTGGTGGATCACTGTGATATCTGGTGGATCACTGTGACACCTGGTGGATCACTGTGACATCTGGTGGATCACTGTGACACCTCAAAGAGGCGCCTCAGTGATCCACCTGTAGAATTATGATTCAGATGAATCTACCATTCTTCAACTTACTCATAAAACTGAGTAGGTAGAGGCCTTGTGAATTCGCTTTTGCCTGGGCAGAGATTTGAGAGTATGAGTTCGGATCCTTTGTTTCGAATCCTATGGTTGCAGAACCATAATGGTTCTACAACCAGAAGCTGCTGTTATGTAGAAAATTTGGTTGAAAGCCACAACTGCGACCCATTCATCTATCTTTACAGCTGCTGTATGTGTGTGTGTACTCACCTATTTGTGGTCGCAGGGGTCGATTCACACTTGGCCTCTTCGCTAGTCGCTAGTAGACCTACTCTCTCCCTGCTCCTAGAGCCACATCGAGTATGTATGTGTGTGTGTGTGTGTGTGTGTGTGTGTGTGTGTGTGTGTGTGTGTGTGTGTGTGTGTGTGTGTGTGTGTGTGTGTGTGTGTGTGTGTGTGTGTGTGTGTGTGTGTGTGTGTGTGTGTGTGTGTGAGGAAAGTATAGTGTTGTGTGGTACACACGAGCCCCACATGGTGATGGCCCCTGGTGTGTAAGTGGTGGATATGTGAGGTAGGTTCCCCGGGGTCTACAACCACCATGTTTCATGTCAGAGGTGAACGTTTGATCTCCTTCAAGGCCTTACCGGCAATTTGTTGACTTAATGCGACCTGCGTTTTCTTCTATCGATCAAGATTTGCGTATTATCTTGAGAGAGAGAGAGAGAGAGAGAGAGAGAGAGAGAGAGAGAGAGAGAGAGAGAGAGAGAGAGAGAGAGAGAGAGAGAGAGAGAGAGAGAGAGAGAGAGAGAGAGAGAGAGAGAAAGAGAGAGAGAAAGAGAGAGGAGGTATCACGTCTTCATATGGCGGCGTTTAAAAGATGCTCTATCTGTGTTTTTAATGTTTTTGGTTACTGTCTTGACGGGACTGATCGGGACAGGACGGGATGGAACGAAATGGGACAAGTCTGGGGCAAAATAAATCGAACCGGAAAACAAGGATGGAGAAGAAACTATCAGTATGGGATAAAAAAAAAAAAAGAAATCGAGACTGAGAAAGGTTGGTCATGGATATTGCCTTAAGCTGTTGTTTACGTCGTGTGTGTGTGTGTGTGTGTGTGTGTGTGTGTGTGTGTATGATTCTCTCTCTCTCTCTCTCTCTTTCATACCTCAGGTGCATGAAGGCTCATATTTTTATCAGGGAATATGAAATATATGTATTTTCATCCTGATCATGTATTTATTCGACCTACCTACCTACTCGCCTGCCTGCCTGCCTGCCTGCCTGCCTGTCTGCCTGCCTGCCTGCCTGCCTGCCTGCCTGCCTGCCTGCCTGCCTGCCTGCCTGCCTGCCTGCCTGCCTGCCTGCCTGCCTGCCTGCCTGCCTGCCTGCCAGCCAGCCTGCCTGCCTACCTGCCTGCCTGCATGCCTGCCTGCCTGCCTGCCTGCCTGCCAGCCAGCCAGCCTGCCTACCAGCCAGCCAGCCAGCCTGCCTGCCTGCCAGCCAGCCAGCCTGCCTGCCTGCCTGCCTGCCTGCCTGCCTGCCTTCCTGCCTGCCTGCCTGCCTGCTAGCCAGCCAGCCAGCCAGCCAGCCAGCCTGCCTGCCAGCCTGCCTGCCAGCCAGCCTGCCAGCCTGCCTGCCAGCCAGCCAGCCAGCCAGCCTGCCTGCCAGCCAGCCAGCCAGCCAGCCTGCCTGCCTGCCTGCCTGCCTGCCTGCCTGCCTGCCTGCCTGCCTGCCTGTCTCCCTTAAATAGTCTCGATTTATTTATATATCTAAATATACAATAAATCTACTGAAGCCTCCTGAAGCTATATAAAGAGTATTCACACTAAACTCTGGCTTCCTGTATAACAGACCATTAATTTCAAATGAGTGTTTGGTGCATTTATTAGTGAAATCTGGCACAAAAATCCCGTGGACTTTTTATCTGGTAACGCTTTGTGATATCTGACAAGAATTTTTAATATGCTTTTCAATTTTATTTGGAAAAAAAAAAACATGAAAGCTGGGACATAAACCCCATTTGGAAATTGCTTGTGATGAATTTTTTTGTCAGTCGAAAACTGGTTTCTAGAGCGATTTGAGACCTGCTGCTGAAAATGTGGTTTCTGCTGTGATCCGCACTGAAGTACATAGTAAACACTCCAACTGTACTGTGAATAACGCCCCTGAAACTAATTTTAAGAGCACATAAAAATGTCAGACATCACTGTCGTAAAATTCTATAAATATTCTGAAACAAAGTACCAGTGTAATAGATAGACTGGAAATAAAGACGCGTGCAACATCTGGGTATCTTTATTGTAGACGTCTGCAGTAAAGATACCCAGATGTTGCACATGTGTCTTAATTTTCATCTTGTCGGTGTTGTATACCATTCATGTACAACAAAAGATGGATTAGGCAAACGTACGATTTATTTACACATACGTAGTATGCGTGAATAAATTGCCGCAACATAACTCTAGACACCACAAGGCAACAACAGACGTTACAGCCCAACAATAGATGCCACAACAAAAAAATAGATGCCACAACACGACAATAGACGCCACAACACAACAATAGACGACACAACAAAAACAATAGACGCCACAACATAAACAATAGACGCCACAACAACAATAGAAGGCACAATAAAAACAATAGACGCCACAACAACAATAGACGCCACAACAACAATAACAGATGCCCCAACACAACAATAAAGACCACAGAATACACAACATAGTAAAAACAATGCTTCCAATGTATACATAACCTCGGACTTACACTGCCAAAACTGAGTCACGAGTCTGGGTCCGTACAGCTCAATACTGAGTCGAGGGGGAGATGAAACTGATACCAGAATAATATTCTAAGTCATGTAATCAAATAACTTCGCTATTTTTTAATCTGAGCTATACAGTGCCTTCCCCAAATTATTTTTATAACGTTGCAGGTAGGAAATTTACACACTAGGTGTAAATAGCAAAGCACAAAGTATGATAGTTGTATCAGGAATGTTACTACGGTATCTCTGCTACTGGTATTATGTTAGTTTTTTCCTCAGCCATGATCAGATGTTTAAATGTGTCAGTAGGCTCTTTCACAGAGGGATTTATATGATTGTATATTTGTCCAATTTTCACACTTCCACTTCCTTCTTTCCTTTCCCTCTCTTTGTCCCGTCTCTGCTCTCCTCTCGTATATACACTGGCTCCCTTGCCTTCTGTGCTAGTGTGTGACTAGTATATACACTGACTCCCTTACCTTCTGTGTTAGTGTGTGACTAGTATATACACTGGCTCCCTTGCCTTCTGTGTTAGTGTATGGCTAGTATATACACCGACTCCCTTACCTTCTGTGTTAGTGTGTGACTAGTATATACACTGGTTCCCTTGCCTTCTGTGTTAGTGTATGGCTAGTATATACACCGACTCCCTTACCTTCTGTGTTAGTGTGTGACTAGTATATACACTGGCTCCCTTGCCTTCTGTGTTAGTGTGTGACTAGTATATACACTGGCTCCCTTACCTTCTGTGTTAGTGTGTGACTAGTATATACACTGGCTCCTTTGCCTTCTGTGTTAGTGTGTGACTAGTATATACACTGGCTCCCTTACCTTCTGTGTTAGTGTGTGACTAGTATATACACTGGCTCCCTTGCCTTCTGTGTTAGTGTATGACTAGTATATACACTGACTCCCT
>NC_091316.1:2443778-2496278 GCF_038502225.1 Cherax quadricarinatus
TACATGTACTTGTATACCTTGTACATGTACTTGTATACCTTGTACATGTACTTGTATACCTTGTACATGTACTTGTATACCTTGTACATGTACTTGTATACCTTGTACATGTACTTGTATACCTTGTACATGTACTTGTATACCTTGTACATGTACTTGTATACCTTGTACATGTACTTGTATACCTTGTACATGTACTTGTATACCTTGTACATGTACTTGTATACCTTGTACATGTACTTGTATACCTTGTACATGTACTTGTATACCTTGTACATGTACTTGTATACCTTGTACATGTACTTGTATACCTTGTACATGTACTTGTATACCTTGTACATGTACTTGTATACCTTGTACATGTACTTGTATACCTTGTACATGTACTTGTATACCTTGTACATGTACTGGTATACCTTGTACATGTACTTGTATACCTTGTACATGTACTTGTATACCTTGTACATGTACTTGTATACCTTGTACATGTACTTGTATACCTTGTACATGTACTTGTATACCTTGTACATGTACTTGTATACCTTGTACATGTACTTGATACCTTGTACATGTACTTGTATACTGTACATTGTATACCTTGTACATGTACTTGTATACCTTGTACATGTACTTGTATACCTTGTACATGAACTTGTATACCTTGTACATGTACTTGTATACCTTGTACATGTACTTGTATACCTTGTACATGTACTTGTATACCTTGTACATGTACTTGTAGAAATAAAGATACTATTATACCAGACCATCCCACAAATATCACACACCAGTAGACCGCTACAAGTTACTCCGAGTTAGGCTACATTATATTATTACAGTCAAAACTAAGCGCCAAACTCACAAGGGTCATAACTAGATTAACTACATTATAAGAATATCAAATATTAATGGCCCCTGTAGACCGTCATACTTCCCTGCCAGCCTCTACTATCCTGTCGGCCTCTACTACCCTGCCAGCCTCTATTACCCTGCCAGCCTGTACTACCCTGCCAGCCTCTACTATCCTGCCAGCCTGTACTACCCTGCCAGCCTGTACTACCCTGCCAGCCTCTATTACCCTGCCAGCCTTTACTACCCTGCCAGCCTCTACTACCCTGCCAGCCTCTATTACCCTGCCAGCCTCTACTACCCTGCCAGCCTCTACTATCCTGCCAGCCTGTACTACCCTGCCAGCCTCTATTACCCTGCCAGCCTCTAGTACCCTGCCAGCCTCTACTATCCTGCCAGCCTCTGCTACCCTGCCAGCCTCTACTGCTGGCAGGGTGGTAGAGGCTAGTAAAAATGCAACCATTGCTTCACTTTCCACCAATCACACAGGTCCCTCACATTTACCAGTGCCTTACTCAGTGCTGGGACAAACTTAACACTGCAAAATTTATTTCCAAAAGCAACTAATGGCATAAAATATACAAAAACAACACCACAAGCTACTTAACCTAACTCCATTACACCTCGTTCCCTACAACGCCATCCTAGCTACTGCCAGACCAGTGACGCAACACAACTCTCTCTCTCTCTCTCTCTCTCTCTCTCTCTCTCTCTCTCTCTCTCTCTCTCTCTCTCTCTCTCTCTCTCTCTCTCTCTCTCTCTCTCTCTCTCTCTCTCTCTCTCTCTCTCTCTCTCTCTCTCTCTCTCTCTCTCTCTCTCTCTCTCTCTCTCTCTCTCTCTCTCTCTCTCTCTCTCTCTCTCTCTCTCTCTCTCTCTCTCTCTCTCTCTCTCTCTCTCTCTCTCTCTCTCTCTCTCTCTCTCTCTCTCTCTCTCTCTCTCTCTCTCTCTCTCTCTCTCTCTCTCTCTCTCTCTCTCTCTCTCTCTCTCTCTCTCTCTCTCTCTCTCTCTCTCTCTCTCTCTCTCTCTCTCTCTCTCTCTCTCTCTCTCTCTCTCTCTCTCTCTCTCTCTCTCTCTCTCTCTCTCTCTCTCTCTCTCTCTCTCTCTCTCTCTCTCTCTCTCTCTCTCTCTCTCTCTCTCTCTCTCTCTCTCTCTCTCTCTCTCTCTCTCTCTCTCTCTCTCTCTCTCTCTCTCTCTCTCTCTCTCTCTCTCTCTCTCTCTCTCTCTCTCTCTCTCTCTCTCTCTCTCTCTCTCTCTCTCTCTCTCTCTCTCTCTCTCTCTCTCTCTCTCTCTCTCTCTCTCTCTCTCTCTCTCTCTCTCTCTCTCTCTCTGTCTCTGTCTCTCTCTCTCTCATACTCGTCCACTTGTAATACAAATATTGCTGCACTTTTTATATTTTACAACAATGCAGTATCCTGCATAATAATCACAATTACCTTCACTATCACCTTCACCATCACCACAACCATTACTATCACCATCACCTTGTGTCAAGTGTTGGAACATGAGTGAGTCACCATCACCTTCACCATCACTTTGTATCAAGTGTTGGAACATGAATTAATCATCACCATCACCTTCATCATAACCTTGTATAAAGTGTTGGAACATGAGTGAGTCACTATCACCTTCACCATATATAACTTCACATTCTTTTTTAATGTTGGTGGTATTCACCTTACATATACTCAAGTGTATGTGGTTGCCGTGGTCGAGTCCTAGCTCCCGGTCCTGCCTTTCCGCTGGCAGCTATCGGGTCCCTTCTGCCTTCTTGAGCCCTGTCATACCTAGTCTTAAAATCCATCTAAACTAGCCTTGAAAATATATCTAAAATATCCCTAAAGTATCTTTAAAATATCCCTAAAATATCCTTAAAATATCCCTGAAATATATGTAAAATATTCGTAGACTATAATTAAAATATGTCTAATGTATACCTAAAATATCCCTAAAATATTCTTAAAATACCACTAAAATATATCTAAACCTGTCCCCAAAATATCCCTAAAGTATCTTTAAAATATTCTTAAAATATTCCTAAAATATATCTTGAATATCCCTAAAATACCATTAAAATAAATCTGTCATCAAAAATATTGATGAATATTTAATAATGTTTCTCATTGTTTATTAATGTTAATGCAGTTGATATTAATGCTTTGATAGAGGCAGGTGATCAGGTCACCCTCGTCATCAGTCATTATAGTCACCAGCGTCATTATCATCATCATTATTATCGTCATTATTTTGTTAACAAGCAAGGACACGATGGAGGCACTTGATACCAGCTGGCTATTGATGTTAATGACGGTATTGATAGGCAATTACTGGTTGATGGTTGGCACCCGCACCTCCTGACCCAGGACTACTGACACAGTGCCAAGTGGCACTACTGACTGTGTGTGTGTGAGAGAGAGCCTGGTAAGCCACATCATATATATATATATATATATATATATATATATATATATATATATATATATATATATATATATATATATATATATATATATATATATATATATAAAAGGAGAACCGAATGTACTAAAAGAGAAACTAACTGTGTACTCCAAGAAAGAGTATCAGAATACTCCAAGATAAAGTATGCACTCAAGAGAAAGTAATTATATTCTACAAGGGAAAGTAACAATGTTCTCCAGGATAATACAATGTACAAAAGAAAGTAAAAATGTACTCCAAGAAAAAGTAAAAATGTATTCCAATAGAAAGTAATAATGTACAAGAGAAAGTAACAATGTACTCAAGAGAAAGTAATGCTTTCCAAGAGAAAGTATACAAGAGACAGTAACCATATACTCTAAGAGAAAGTAAAAATGTACTCCAAGAAAAAGTAAAAATGTATTCCAATAGAAAGTAATAATGTACAAGAGAATGTAAGAAGTACTCCAAGAGAAAGTAATAAGTACTCTAAGAGAAAGTAAGAAGTACTCCAAGAGAAAGTAATAAGTACTCTAAGAGAAAGTAAGAAGTACTCCAAGAGAAAGTAATAAGTACTCTAAGAGAAAGTAAGAAGTACTCCAAGAGAAAGTAATAAGTACTCTAAGAGAAAGTAAGAAGTACTCCAAGAGAAAGTAATAAGTACTCTAAGAGAAAGTAAGAAGTACTCCAAGAGAAAGTAATAAGTACTCTAAGAGAAAGTAAGAAGTACTCTAAGAGAAAGTAATAAGTACTCTAAGATAAAGTAAAGTACTCCAAGAGAAAGTAATAAGTACTCTAAGAGAAAGTAAGAAGTACTCCAAGAGAAAGTAATAAGTACTCTAAGATAAAGTAAGAAGTACTCCAAGAGAAAGTAATAAGTACTCTAAGAGAAAGTAAGAAGTACTCCAAGAGAAAGTAATAAGTACTCTAAGAGAAAGTAAGAAGTACTCCAAGAGAAAGTAATAAGTACTCTAAGAGAAAGTAAGAAGTACTCCAAGAGAAAGTAATAAGTACTCTAAGAGAAAGTAAGAAGTACTCCAAGAGAAAGTAGTAAGTAGGCAAGGAAGAAAGGATAGAGAGCAGGTCTCAGTATCAGTATTATAAGGTGTTAAATAGAGTAATAATGTACATTACTGCAGGCGAGTTACCAGTATATTGAGGGTGATCACACCAGGGAGAAATGTTATATTTCTAAGCTGAAATATTTAATAGAGAGCAATGATCAACGTAGAATGGAAGATAAAAAAAACAGTGATGTAGTTTTTAGCTTCAGGTTATTATAGTATGAAAGGTAGTGAGGTAACCAGGTGTTGTTGGGCCGTTAGTGTGTGTGATGGTGTTTGTTGAGGATCAAGTGTTATGCTGAAGTTGTAAATATTGATCCTGCCCTGAACCCTGCCTCACCCAGTATACCGTCCACCCAGTACACTGACCCTGCCCTGAACCCTGCCTCACCCAGTATACCGTCCACCCAGTACACTGACCCTGCCCTGAACCCTGCCTCACCCAGTATACCGTCCACCCAGTACACTGACCCTGCCCTGAACCCTGCCTCACCCAGTATACCGTCCACCCAGTACACTGACCCTGCCCTGAACCCTGCCTCACCCAGTATACCGTCCACCCAGTACACTGACCCTGCCCTGAACCCTGCCTCACCCAGTATACCGTCCACCCAGTACACTGACCCTGCCCTGAACCCTGCCTCACCCAGTATACCGTCCACCCAGTACACTGACCCTGCCCTGAACCCTGCCTCACCCAGTATACCGTCCACCCAGTACACTGACCCTGCCCTGAACCCTGCCTCACCCAGTATACCGTCCTCCCAGTACACTGACCCTGCCCTGAACCCTGCCTCACCCAGTATACCGTCCACCCAGTAGACTGACCCTGCCCTGAACCCTGCCTCACCCAGTATACCGTCCACCCAGTAGACTGACCCTGCCTCACCCAGTATACCGTCCACACAGTACACTGACCCTGCCCTGAACCATGCCTCACCCAGTATACCGTCCACCCAGTACACTGACCCTTTCCTGAACCCTGCCTCACCCAGTATACCGTCCACCAAGTACACTGACCCTGCCCTGAACCCTGCCTCACCCAGTATACCGTCCACCCAGTAGACTGACCCTGCCCTGAACCCTGCCTCACCCAGTATACCGTCCCCCCAGTAGACTGACCCTGCCCTGAACCCTGCCTCACCCTGTATACCATCCACCCAGTAGACTGACCCTGCCCTGAACCCTGCCTCACCAAGTATACCGGACACCCAGTAGACTGACCCTGCCTCACCCAGTATACCGCCTATCCAGTAGACTGACCCTGCCCTGAACCCTGCCTCACCCAGTAGACTGACCCTGCCCTGAACCCTGTCTCACCCAGTATACCGTCCACCCAGTAGACTGAACCTGCCTTGAACCCTACCTCACCCAGTATACCGTCCACCCAGTACACTGAACCTGCCCTGAACCCTATCTCACCCAGTATACAGTCCATCCAGTAAACTGACCCTGCCCTGAACCCTGCCTCACCCAGTATACCGCCCATCCAGTAGACTGACCCTGCCCTAAACCTTGCCTCACCCAGTAGACTGACCCTGCCCTGAACCCTGTCTCACCCAGTATACCGTCCACCCAGTAGACTGACCCTGCCTTGAACCCTACCTCACCCAGTATACCGTCCACTCAGTACACTGACCCTGCCCTGAACCCTGTCTCACCCAGTATACCGTCCACCCAGTACACTGACCCTGCCCTGAACCCTGCCTCACCCAGTATACCGTCCACCCAGTACACTGACCCTGCCCTGAACCCTGCCTCACCCAGTATACCGCCTATCCAGTAGACTGACCCTGCCCTGAACCCTGCCTCACCCAGTAGACTGACCCTGCCCTGAACCCTGTCTCACCCAGTATACCGTCCACCCAGTAGACTGACCCTGCCTTGAACCCTACCTCACCCAGTATACCGTCCACCCAGTACACTGAACCTGCCCTGAACCCTATCTCACCCAGTATACAGTCCATCCAGTAGACTGACCCTGCCCTGAACCCTGCCTCACCCAGTATACCGCCCATCCAGTAGACTGACCCTGCCCTAAACCTTGCCTCACCCAGTAGACTGACCCTGCCCTGAACCCTGTCTCACCCAGTATACCGTCCACCCAGTAGACTGACCCTGCCTTGAACCCTACGTCACCCAGTATACCGTCCACTCAGTACACTGACCCTGCCCTGAACCCTGTCTCACCCAGTATACCGTCCACCCAGTACACTGACCCTGCCCTGAACCCTGCCTCACCCAGTATACCGTCCACCCAGTACACTGACCCTGCCCTGAACCCTGGCTCACCCAGTATACCGTCCACCCAGTAGACTGACCCTGCCCTGAACCCTGCCTCACCCAGTATGCCGTCCACCCAGCACACTGACCCTACCCTGAACCCTGCCTCACCCAGTATACCGTTCACCCAGTACACTGACCCTGCCCTGAACCCTGCCTCACCCAGTATACCGTCCACCCAGTACACTGACCCTGCCTCACTCAGTATACCGTCCATCCAGTACACTGACCCTTCCCTGAGCCCTGCCTCACCCAGTATACCGTCCACCCAGTAGACTGACCCTGCCCTGAACCCCGCCTCACCCAGTATACCGTCCACAAAGTACACTGACCCTGCCCTGAACCCTGCCTCACCCAGTATACCGTCCACCAAGTGCACTGACCCTGCCCTGAACCCTGTCTCACCCAGTATACCGTCCACCCAGTAGACTGACCCTGAATTGAACCCTGCTTCACCCAGTATACCGTCCACCCAGTAGACTGACCCTGCCCTGAACCCTGCCTCACCCAGTATACCGTCCACCAAGTACACTGACCCTGCCCTGAACCCTACCTCACCCAGTATACCGTCCACTCAGTAGACTGACCCTGCCCTGAACCCTGCCTCACCCAGTATACCGTCCACCCAGTAGACTGACTCTTCCCTGAACCCTGCCTCACCCAGTATACCGTCCACCAAGTACACTGACCCTGCCCTGAACCCTGCCTCACCCAGTATACCGTCCACCCAGTAGACTGACCCTGCCCTGAACCCTGCCTCACCCATTATACCGTTCACCCAGTAGACTGACCCTGCCCTGAACCCTGCCTCACCCTGTATACCGTCCACCCAGTAGACTGACCCTGCCCTTAAGCCTGCCTCACCCAGTATACCGTCCACCAAGTGCACTGACCCTGCCCTGAACCCTGTCTCACCCAGTATACCGTCCACCCAGTAGACTGACCCTGAATTGAACCCTGCTTCACCCAGTATACCGTCCACCCAGTAGACTGACCCTGCCCTGAACCCTGCCTCACCCAGTATACCGTCCACCAAGTACACTGACCCTGCCCTGAACCCTACCTCACCCAGTATACCGTCCACCCAGTAGACTGACCCTGCCCTGAACCCTGCCTCACCCAGTATACCGTCCACCCAGTAGACTGACTCTTCCCTGAACCCTGCCTCACCCAGTATACCGTCCACCAAGTACACTGACCCTGCCCTGAACCCTGCCTCACCCAGTATACCGTCCACCCAGTAGACTGACCCTGCCCTGAACCCTGCCTCACCCATTATACCGTTCACCCAGTAGACTGACCCTGCCCTGAACCCTGCCTCACCCTGTATACCGTCCACCCAGTAGACTGACCCTGCCCTTAACCCTGCCTCACCCAGTATACCGTACACCCAGCAGACTGACCCTGCCTCATCCAGTATACCGCCTATCCAGTAGACTGACCCTGCCCTGAACCCTGCCTCACCCAGTAGACTGACCTTGCCCTGAACCCTGTCTCACCCAGTATACCGTCCACCCAGTAGACTGACCCTGCCTTGAACCCTACCTCACCCAGTATACCGTCCACCCAGTAAACTGACCCTGCCCTGAACCCTGTCTCACCCAGTATACCGTCCACCCAGTAGACTGACCCTGCCTTGAACCCTGCCTCACCCAGTATACCGTCCACCAAGTAGACTGACCCTGCCCTGAACCCTACCTCACCCAGTATTCCGTGCACCCAGTAGACTGACCCTGCCTTGAACCCTACCTCACCCAGTATACCGTCCACCCAGTACACTGACCCTGCCCTGAACCCTACCTCACCCAGTATACCGTGCACCCAGTAGACTGACCCTGCCCTAAACCCTGCCTCACCCAGTATACCGTCCGCCCAGTATACTGACCTTGCCCTGAACCCTGCCTCACCCAGTATACCGTCCACCCAGTAGACTGACCCTGTCCTGAACCATGCCTCACCCAGTATACCGTACACCCAGCCCCCTGACCCTGCCCTGAACCCTGCCTCACCCAGTATACCGCCCATCCAGCAGACTGACCCTGCCCTGAACCCTGCCTCACCCAGTAGACTGACTCTGCCCTGAACCCTGTCTCACCCAGTATACCGTCCACCCAGTAAACTGACCCTGCCTTGAACCCTACCTCACCCAGTATACCGTCCACCCAGTACACTGACCCTGCCCTGATCCCTGCCTCACCCAGTAGACTGACCCTGCCCTGAACCCTGCCTCACTCAGTATACCGTCCACCCAGTACACTGATCCTGCCCTGAGCCCTACCTCACCCAGTATACCGCCCATCCAGTAGACTGACCCTGCCCTGAACCCTGCCTCACCCAGTATACCGCCCATCCTGTAGACTGACCCTGCCCTGAACCTTGCCTCACCCAGTAGACTGACCCTGCCCTGAACCCTGCCTCACCCAGTATACCGTCCGCCCAGTATACTGACCTTGCCCTGAACCCTGCCTCACCCAGTATCCCGTCCACCCAGTAGACTGGCCCTGCCCTGAACCCTGCCTCACCCAGTATACCGTCCACCCAGTAAACTGACCCTGCCCTGAACCCTGCCTTACCCAGTATACCGTTCACCCAGTAGACTGACCCTGCCATGAACCCTGCCTCACCCAGTATACCGTCCACCCAGTAGACTGACCCTTGTGATGAATGGTTTGAAAAACCGACAAGTTGAAGATTGAGACACTTATGCAGCATATGGGAATCTTTATTCAGGAAACGTTTCGCCACACAGTGGCTTCATCAGTCCAATACAAAGAGGAAGGCGTAAGGAGAGGAGGAGAATGAGGTAATCAGTCCCTCAACCTGGAGTCGGTGTGTTCAGTCCATCAATCTTGTAATTGATGGACTGAACATATCGACTCCAGGTTGAGGGACTGATTACCTCATTCTCCTCCTCTCCTTACGCCTTCCTCTTTGTATTGGACTGATGAAGCCACTGTGTGGCGAAACGTTTCCTGAATAAAGATTCCCATATGCTGCATAAGTGTCTCAATCTTCAGACTGACCCTGCCCTGAACCCTGCCTCACCCAGTATACCGTCCACCCAGTAGACTGACCTTGCCCTGAACCCTGCCTCACCCAGTATACCGTCCACCCAGTAGACTGACCCTGCCCTGAACCCTGCCTCACCCAGTATACCCGCCTGTTGCAAAGGTCTGAGCTTCGCTCTGACCTTTGCAATACAATCGTTATCAGAGATTTGTTAAGTTATACCACGAATTAAGGGAAGATCCTGGACTTCATCTTACGAAACAGACAAAGCAAGTGCGATAGTAATTATGGATAAGATTTTAGATTTTGCCACCGAAGTGGCTAGTTTATTGTGCACCCCATATCCATCCTGTGGACGGTAGCGCAAGAGCATATGGATTCACAAAAGGCCTAGGAACTAGGCCCCAAAGGGTTAACAGGAATACATATGGATTTATATCTACATATCTATGGACAAAGTAGATTGTAAGGGAAAAATAAACGTGATATTAGGAGACAGGGAAACTCAGGTGCCTCTTAAGGAATTACTTCATATTAGATACTAATCCCTGGCAAACCTGACTTACGAAATCGTAATAATACGATTACAAACTAACCACGTAATGGGTGGGTTTTAAACCCCACCCGTTCCGTATTTTTTTACTGGCAAGTGTTATAATACAAATGGAGTACGGTAATTAACGAATGTAGGAATGAGGTCATTAACAAACCCAGGTGGGTGGTCATTAACGGATGCAGGTGTGAGGTTGTCAACGAAGACAGTTGTGAATTCACTTCCAGGACCCAAGAATTGAACTCATTAAGGAATCCGTGTGAAGGTAATAATGAACCCCGGGATGAACTCAGTAATGAACCCAGAACTTAATAACGAACTCGGGTATGAGGTCACTAACGAGGCCACATGTGAGAAATGTGGACCAACAGTGGTCAAGTCATTAGCACTGCCATTGTGTGAAGTCATTGTGTCAAGTCATTAGCACTGCCGGTGTGTGAAACACCGAGGACGCATTATTAGATGTTTCGCCCACCAGACTAACCTGTCCTTGTAGCAGTGATGGTGATATTGTCTTTGCTGAGCAGGAGTTGCAGCTGAGAGTCTGCCTCAGCGCTGACAGTCCCTCTCTAAATATTATCCTGTGTGTTTCCTCAGACCTAATAATACCACCACAGATATTTACCCCAGCTCTTTGTGGTATTCGTACTCTACACCACACTTGTTCACTTCCCTGGGTGATGGTCACTTCATTCTGGTTGTTGGTGCTAGCTACATGCAGCCTCGCTGGTCCACGCCTTCATCCCCTGGTTGATGGCCTGTTCAGTCTGGTTGTTGGTGCTAGCCACATGCAGCCTCGCTGGTCCACGCCTTCATTCCCCTGGTTGATGGCCTGTTTAGTCTGGTTGTTGGTGGTAGCTACATGCAGCCTCGCTGGTCCACGCCTTCATTCCCCTGGTTGATGGCCTGTTTAGTCTGGTTGTTGGTGCTAGATACATGCAGCCTCGCTGATCAACGCCTTCATTCCCCTGGTTGATGGCCTGTTTAGTCTGGTTGTTGGTGCTAGCTACATGCAGCCTCGCTGATCAACGCCTTCATTCCCCTGGTTGATGGCCTGTTTAGTCTGGTTGTTGGTGGTAGCTACATGCAGCCTCGCTGGTCCACGCCTTCATTCCCCTGGTTGATGGCCTGTTTAGTCTGGTTGTTGGTGCTAGCTACATGCAGCCTCGTTGGTCCACGCCTTCATTCCCCTGGTTGATGGCCTGTTTAGTCTGGTTGTTGGTGCTAGCTACATGCAGCCTCGTGGTCCACGCCTTCACCCCCTGGTTGATGGCCTGTTCAGTCTGGTTGTTGGTGCTAGCTACATGCAGCCTCGCTGATCAACGCCTTCATTCTCCTGGGTGATGGTCAGTTCAGTCTGGTTGTTGGTGCTAGCTACATACAGCCTCGCTGGTCCACGCCTTCATTCTCCTGGGTGATGGTCAGTTCACTTTGGTTGTTGGTGCTAGCTACATGCAGCCTCGCTGATCAACGCCTTCATTCTCCTGGGTGATGGTCAGTTCAGTCTGGTTGTTGGTGCTAGCTACATACAGCCTCGCTGGTCCACGCCTTCATTCTCCTGGGTGATGGTCAGTTCAGTTTGGTTGTTGGTGCTAGCTACATGCAGCCTCGCTGATCAACTCCTTCATTCTCCTGGTTAATGGCCTGTTCAGTCTGGTTGTTGGTGCTAGCTACATGCAGCCTCGCTGGTCCACGCCTTCATTCTCATGGTTGATGGCCTGTTCAGTCTGGTTGTTGGTGCTAGCTTCATGCAGTCTTGCTGGTCTACACTTGCTTCAGTGGTGGTGGCGGTTGACACTGTTGTGTAGACCACGTGTGGTGGTGGTGGTTGACACTGTTGTGTAGACCACGTGTGGTGGTGGTGGTTGACACTGTTGTGTAGACCACGTGTGGTGGTGGTGGTTGACACTGTTGTGTAGACCACGTGTGGTGGTGGTGGTTGACACTGTTGTGTAGACCACGTGTGGTGGTGGTGGTTGACACTGTTGTGTAGACCACGTGTGGTGGTGGTGGTTGACACTGTTGTGTAGACCACGTGTGGTGGTGGTGGTTGACACTGTTGTGTAGACCACGTGTGGTGGTGGTGGTGGTTGACACTGTTGTGTAGACCACGTGTGGTGGTGGTGGTTGACACTGTTGTGTAGACCACGTGTGGTGGTGGTGGTTGACACTGTTGTGTAGACCACGTGTGGTGGTGGTGGTTGACACTGTTGTGTAGACCACGTGTGGTGGTGGTGGTTGACACTGTTGTGTAAACCACGTGTGGTGGTGGTGGTTGACACTGTTGTGTAGACCACGTGTGGTGGTGGTGGTTGACACTGTTGTGTAGACCACGTGTGGTGGTGGTGATTGACACTGTTGTGTAGACCACGTGTGGTGGTGGTGGTTGACACTGTTGTGTAGACCACGTGTGGTGGTGGTGGTTGACACTGTTGTGTAGACCACGTGTGGTGGTGGTGGTTGACACTGTTGTGGAGACCACGTGTGGTGGTGGTGGTTGACACTGTTGTGTAGACCACGTGTGGTGGTGGTGGTTGACACTGTTGTGGAGACCACGTGTGGTGGTGGTGGTTGACACTGTTGTGTAGGCCACGTGTGGTGGTGGTGGTTGACACTGTTGTGTAGACCACGTGTGGTGGTGGTGGTTGACACTGTTGTGTAGACCACGTGTGGTGGTGGTGGTTGACACTGTTGTGTAGACCACGTGTGGTGGTGGTGGTTGACACTGTTGTGTAGACCACGTGTGGTGGTGGTGGTTGACACTGTTGTGTAGACCACGTGTGGTGGTGGTGGTTGACACTGTTGTGTAGACCACGTGTGGGGGTGGTGGTTGACACTGTTGTGTAGACCACGTGTGGTGGTGCTGGTTGACACTGTTGTGTAGACCACGTGTGGTGGTGGTGGTTGACACTGTTGTGTAGACCACGTGTGGTGGTGGTGGTTGACACTGTTGTGTAGACCACGTGTGGTGGTGGTGGTTGACACTGTTGTGTAGACCACGTGTGGTGGTGGTGGTTGACACTGTTGTGTAGACCACGTGTGGTGGTGGTTGACACTGTTGTGTAGACCACGTGTGGTGGTGGTGGTTGACACTGTTGTGTAGACCACGTGTGGTGGTGGTGGTTGACACTGTTGTGTAGACCACGTGTGGTGGTGGTGGTTGACACTGTTGTGTAGACCACGTGTGGTGGTGGTGGTGGTTGACACTTGTGTAGACCACGTGTGGTGGTGCTGGTTGACACTGTTGTGTAGACCACGTGTGGTGGTGGTGGTTGACACTGTTGTGTAGACCACGTGTGGTGGTGGTGGTTGACACTGTTGTGTAGACCACGTGTGGTGGTGGTGGTTGACACTGTTGTGTAGACCACGTGTGGTGGTGGTGGTGGTTGACACTTGTGTAGACCACGTGTGGTGGTGGTGGTTGACACTGTTGTGTAGACCACGTGTGGTGGTGGTGGTTGACACTGTTGTGTAGACCACGTGTGGTGGTGGTGGTTGACACTGTTGTGTAGACCACGTGTGGTGGTGGTGGTGGTTGACACTGTTGTGTAGACCACGTGTGGTGGTGGTGGTTGACACTGTTGTGTAGACCACGTGTGGTGGTGGTGGTGGTTGACACTTGTGTAGACCACGTGTGGTGGTGGTGGTGGTGGTTGACACTGTTGTGTAGACCACGTGTGGTGGTGGTGGTTGACACTGTTGTGTAGACCACGTGTGGTGGTGGTGGTTGACACTGTTGTGTAGACCACGTGTAGTGCAGCTTCCTCGTCTGGCCAGACTATTAACGTTACATAAACTGTGTCAGTTTTCATCATGTAACTAAAAGAAAGATAACACACACACACACACACACACACACACACACACACACACACACACAAACACACACATAGCTTTAAGCAAAGGTATGATAAAGCTCACGGCTCAGGGAGAGTGACCTAGTAGCGATCAGTGAAGAGGCGGGGCCAGGAGCTCGGACTCGACCCCCGCAACCTCAACTAGGTGAATACACACACACACACACTGTGGTATACAACGAGTATGTTACACTTTATTCGACGTTCATCAAACAACTATTGGCATTTCCTTTCGACCAGTGAACTGGCACTTCAGAGTGTAGCAGTTCCGGGGCCCCACTGCTATATTTATTGTCCAGTTCAACTCACCAGTCAGGTGAGAGCATGCTAACTCAGCCAAGGTGACTGTCAAAACTGTCTGCCTGGCTGGGAGGACAGACACTAGCCAGCTCTGGTCGAATCCACTCGTTGCTTTGAGTGGTTCTTGGTTGTCTGAACAATATACTACTAGTCTAGTATTTTACCATTGTAAATATTGAAAATAAGCGGTGAAGGAATACATAGGTAAAGAAATCTACCCTTGCTGTGTTTGTTTTGCCCTTTTGATTGCTATATTGCTGACTCCACTTACAACCAGGTGCTACAAGCCTTGAATTGCTACCTGTGCAAGGAACACAGACACACACACCCACCCACTCACACACACACACAAACACATACACACACCAGGCAGTCATTAACTAAAAAATGGCAAAGAAATGAAAAATGTAGAATATAAATCTCGGGGAGCCGCCAGTGATTGTTTACATGAGAGTGGCAGAGCAGCACACTGGCGCTAATGTCAACTATTTTGAGATTCCAGCTGCAGGTATATAAAGCTGGTCTCCTAGGCTCTATAATATTACCAGCTGGAGGTACATATATAAAGCTGGTCTCCCAGGCTCTATAATGTTACCAGCTGGAGGTACATATATAAAGCTGATTTCCCAGGCTCTATAAAGCTAGCAACTGGAGGCACATATATAAAGCTGATTTCCCAGGCTCTATAAAGCTAGCAGCTGGAGGTACATATATAAAGCTGGTCTCCCAGGCTCTATAAAGCTAGCAGCTAGAGGCACATATATAAAACTGGTCTCCCAGGCTCTATAATGCTAGGAGCCCCCAAAGTCTCCTTGGGTCAGTGTTACAACTTTGATGTCGTAACTTAAATAAAATGTTCGTGGCTCCTGAAGGCTGCTCACACTGGTGTCTGGTTCCTGAAGGCTGCTCACACTGGTGTCTGGTTCCTGAAGGCTGCTCACACTGGTGTCTGGCTCCTGAAGGCTGCTCACACTGGTGTCTGGTTCCTGAAGGCTGCTCACACTGGTGTCTGGTTCCTGAAGGCTGCTCACACTGGGGTCTGGCTCCTGAAGGCTGCTCACACTGGTGTCTGGCTCCTGAAGGCTGCTCACACTGGTGTCTGGTTCCTGAAGGCTGCTCACACTGGTGTCTGGTTCCTGAAGGCTGCTCACACTGGTGTCTGGCTCCTGAAGGCTGCTCACACTGGTGTCTGGTTCCTGAAGGCTGCTCACACTGGTGTCTGGCTCCTGAAGGCTGCTCACACTGGTGTCTGGTTCCTGAAGGCTGCTCACACTGGTGTCTGGTTCCTGAAGGCTGCTCACACTGGTGTCTGGCTCCTGAAGGCTGCTCACACTGGTGTCTGGCTCCTGAAGGCTGCTCACACTGGTGTCTGGCTCCTGAAGGCTGCTCACACTGGTGTCTGGCTCCTGAAGGCTGCTCACACTGGTGTCTGGCTCCTGAAGGCTGCTCACACTGGTGTCTGGCTCCTGAAGGCTGCTCACACTGGTGTCTGGCTCCTGAAGGCTGCTGACACTGGTGTCTGGCTCCTGAAGGCTGCTCACACTGGTGTCTGGCTCCTGAAGGCTGCTCACACTGGTGTCTGGCTCCTGAAGGCTGCTCACACTGGTGTCTGGCTCCTGAAGGCTGCTCACACTGGTGTCTGGCTCCTGAAGGCTGCTCACACTGGTGTCTGGCTCCTGAAGGCTGCTCACACTGGTGTCTGGCTCCTGAAGGCTGCTCACACTGGTGTCTGGCTCCTGAAGGCTGCTCACACTGGTGTCTGGCTCCTGAAGGCTGCTCACACTGGTGTCTGGCTCCTGAAGGCTGCTCACACTGGTGTCTGGCTCCTGAAGGCTGCTCACACTGGTGTCTGGCTCCTGAAGGCTGCTCACACTGGTGTCTGGCTCCTGAAGGCTGCTCACACTGGTGTCTGGCTCCTGAAGGCTGCTGACACTGGTGTCTGGTTCCTGAAGGCTGCTCACACTGGTGTCTGGCTCCTGAAGGCTGCTCACACTGGTGTCTGGCTCCTGAAGGCTGCTCACACTGGTGTCTGGCTCCTGAAGGCTGCTCACACTGGTGTCTGGCTCCTGAAGGCTGCTCACACTGGTGTCTGGCTCCTGAAGGCTGCTCACACTGGTGTCTGGCTCCTGAAGGCTGCTCACACTGGTGTCTGGTTCCTGAAGGCTGCTCACACTGGTGTCTGGTTCCTGAAGGCTGCTCACACTGGTGTCTGGCTCCTGAAGGCTGCTCACACTGGTGTCTGGCTCCTGAAGGCTGCTCACACTGGTGTCTGGCTCCTGAAGGCTGCTCACACTGGTGTCTGGCTCCTGAAGGCTGCTCATACTGGTGTCTGGCTCCTGAAGGCTGCTCACACTGGTGTCTGGCTCCTGAAGGCTGCTCACACTGGTGTCTGGCTCCTGACGGCTGCTCACACTGGTGTCTGGCTCCTGAAGGCTGCTGACACTGGTGTCTGGCTCCTGAAGGCTGCTGACACTGGTGTCTGGCTCCTGAAGGCTGCTCACACTGGTGTCTGGCTCCTGAAGGCTGCTCACACTGGTGTCTGGTTCCTGAAGGCTGCTCACACTGGTGTCTTTCTCCTGAAGGCTGCTCACACTGGTGTCTGGCTCCTGAAGGCTGCTCACACTGGTGTCTGGCTCCTGAAGGCTGCTCACACTGGTGTCTGGCTCCTGAAGGCTGCTCACACTGGTGTCTGGCTCCTGAAGGCTGCTCACACTGGTGTCTGGCTCCTGAAGGCTGCTCACACTGGTGTCTGGCTCCTGAAGGCTGCTCACACTGGTGTCTGGCTCCTGAAGGCTGCTGACACTGGTGTCTGGCTCCTGAAGGCTGCTCACACTGGTGTCTGGCTCCTGAAGGCTGCTCACACTGGTGTCTGGCTCCTGAAGGCTGCTCACACTGGTGTCTGGCTCCTGAAGGCTGCTCACACTGGTGTCTGGCTCCTGAAGGCTGCTCACACTGGTGTCTGGCTCCTGAAGGCTGCTCACACTGGTGTCTGGCTCCTGAAGGCTGCTCACACTGGTGTCTGGCTCCTGAAGGCTGCTCACACTGGTGTCTGGCTCCTGAAGGCTGCTCACACTGGTGTCTGGCTCCTGAAGGCTGCTCACACTGGTGTCTGGCTCCTGAAGGCTGCTCACACTGGTGTCTGGCTCCTGAAGGCTGCTCACACTGGTGTCTGGTTCCTGAAGGCTGCTCACACTGGTGTCTGGCTCCTGAAGGCTGCTGACACTGGTGTCTGGCTCCTGAAGGCTGCTGACACTGGTGTCTGGCTCCTGAAGGCTGCTGACACTGGTGTCTGGCTCCTGAAGGCTGCTCACACTGGTGTCTGGTTCCTGAAGGCTGCTCACACTGGTGTCTGGCTCCTGAAGGCTGCTCACACTGGTGTCTGGCTCCTGAAGGCTGCTCACACTGGTGTCTGGCTCCTGAAGGCTGCTCACACTGGTGTCTGGCTCCTGAAGGCTGCTCACACTGGTGTCTGGCTCCTGAAGGCTGCTCACACTGGTGTCTGGCTCCTGAAGGCTGCTCACACTGGTGTCTGGCTCCTGAAGGCTGCTCACACTGGTGTCTGGTTCCTGAAGGCTGCTCACACTGGTGTCTGGCTCCTGAAGGCTGCTGACACTGGTGTCTGGCTCCTGAAGGCTGCTGACACTGGTGTCTGGCTCCTGAAGGCTGCTGACACTGGTGTCTGGCTCCTGAAGGCTGCTCACACTGGTGTCTGGCTCCTGAAGGCTGCTGACACTGGTGTCTGGCTCCTGAAGGCTGCTCACACTGGTGTCTGGCTCCTGAAGGCTGCTCACACTGGTGTCTGGCTCCTGAAGGCTGCTCACACTGGTGTCTGGCTCCTGAAGGCTGCTCACACTGGTGTCTGGCTCCTGAAGGCTGCTCACACTGGTGTCTGGCTCCTGAAGGCTGCTCACACTGGTGTCTGGCTCCTGAAGGCTGCTCACACTGGTGTCTGGCTCCTGAAGGCTGCTCACACTGGTGTCTGGCTCCTGAAGGCTGCTCACACTGGTGTCTGGCTCCTGAAGGCTGCTCACACTGGTGTCTGGCTCCTGAAGGCTGCTCACACTGGTGTCTGACTCCTGAAGGCTGCTCACACTGGTGTCTGGCTCCTGAAGGCTGCTCACACTGGTGTCTGGCTCCTGAAGGCTGCTCACACTGGTGTCTGGCTCCTGAAGGCTGCTCACACTGGTGTCTGGCTCCTGAAGGCTGCTCACACTGGTGTCTGGCTCCTGAAGGCTGCTCACACTGGTGTCTGGCTCCTGAAGGCTGCTCACACTGGTGTCTGGCTCCTGAAGGCTGCTCACACTGGTGTCTGTTTCCTGAAGGCTGCTCACACTGGTGTCTGGCTCCTGAAGGCTGCTGACACTGGTGTCTGGCTCCTGAAGGCTGCTGACACTGGTGTCTGGCTCCTGAAGGCTGCTGACACTGGTGTCTGGCTCCTGAAGGCTGCTCACACTGGTGTCTGGCTCCTGAAGGCTGCTCACACTGGTGTCTGGCTCCTGAAGGCTGCTCACACTGGTGTCTGGCTCCTGAAGGCTGCTCACACTGGTGTCTGGCTCCTGAAGGCTGCTCACACTGGTGTCTGGCTCCTGAAGGCTGCTCACACTGGTGTCTGGCTCCTGAAGGCTGCTCACACTGGTGTCTGGCTCCTGAAGGCTGCTCACACTGGTGTCTGGCTCCTGAAGGCTGCTCACACTGGTGTCTGGCTCCTGAAGGCTGCTGACACTGGTGTCTAGGTGTTATAAAATAACACTGAGTCTGTAATACAGTATCTAAAAGGAAGCTTGGAAGAATGTCACGGAAAATTCATACAAACATTGAAGACTGCTGACACAAGCAAGTGACAAAACATAAAATTAACAGTTTATATAATGTAGAACGTTTATTGCAAGAACTCAAAACGTTTTGTTGATTAATCAATCACTATTTTTTAGGAATCAAGTTTTGCAACGTGACGTAATATTATCCAAACATATTGCGTGAAAGAAATTACAATAATAATAATTATAATCTTTATTTCTACATGTACAAGATATACAGACCATAACTGATATCAATAACAAACTACTATATAGAAAACCCCTTGTTATGCAGAGCATTTCGGGCAAATTAGGTAAATTTTGTCCCAGGGTGCGACCCACACCAGTCCACTAACACTCAGATACCCATTTTACTGATGGGTGAACAGGAACAGCTATTATGGAAACACGCCCTAATGTTTTCCAGCTGTACCTGGGGATCGATCCCCGGACCTCAGTGTGTGAGTTGAGTGCGCTAGCGATCAAACTGCAGGACACGCTTTAATAAAACATCAGGGCATTTTAATAAATTAGGCAAAGTAACCAGTAAGTTGTTGTGTCCTGCATGACTCGTGCAGGACATAACTACTCCTTCATGCAGTTATGTAGTCATAGCTCCTGACCCTGTGTGTGTGTGTGTGTGTGTGTGTGTGTGTGTGTGTGTGTGTGTGTGTGTGTGTGTGTGTGTGTGTGTGTGTGTGTGTGTGTGCGTGAAAGTTTTGCACCCTGATATATTCAGTGTAAAGCATGACATCACAAGCACTCACAGCTGCCAGGATTGTCCCTCGTCGTCAATACATGGATGGATGCGCCTTGTGTTTCCATCCAGAGTCCACCACCAGTCCAGAATCCACAACAAATCCTCTGGTATAAAAACGCGTCAGGTGTGCTCTCTGGCCCATTTTGTGCACGTCACTCAGGCTCTCATGGTGCTCTCTCTGATTATCAGGCTTTGTTATGAAACATTAAACTAAAGTTTTATGACTGAAAAATGCAAATAAACACACACACACACACACACACACACACACACACACACACACACACACACACACACACACACACACACACACACACACAAACACACACACACACACACACACTATATACATACATTGTGTTTGTGTGTATGTATATACAGGGTGTTTCAAAAAGATGGACCCGATTTGAAATCTTCCTGTGTCGTATAAGATGATCTTATATTATGCAACAACTTTAAAATTTGTCTCATTACAATGTTGTGTATAGCTCTTCCTGCCACCTGTGTGCTGGCCTCCCCTCCCTCCCTCACTCCTGGGGAGGGGAAGGGAGGGGGGAATGATGGGAGGTGGGGAGGCAATAATGAATGGAAGGGAAGGGGAGGAAAAAAGACTGAAAATTTATATGAGTAATAGTTATTTATTGTTAATTAGTATATTACAGTTGTACTTCTTATTAGTAGCTGCAGTACCTTTTAAAACCACTATAATAAGGTACTGAAACATTATTAGGTTTAAAATAATGATTTAGTACTGGTGAGTAACGTCACTTATACACGGAACACAGACTGAGAGTGACGGGTGAGGGAGGGAGGAAGATGAGAGAGTGAGGGAGCCACGAACAATGAGCGAGTGACTGACAAGAAGAGAGAGAGAGAGAAAGAAAGAAGATAAAATAATGAGGTAGGGGGAGTCATGGGACTACACACACACACACACACACACACACACACACACATCATCATCATCATCATCATCATCACAATACCACCATGAGAATACCATCATCACACTGCCAACATCAACAAGTGCCATCAACACAGTGCCACCATCATCACAGTGCCACCTTACACATAGACCACGTTAGTCTACCATTATCAACACAGCAAAGAGGCGGGGCCAGGAGCTGTGAATCAACCCCTGCAACCACAATTAGGTGAATACAGCTTCAACACTCACACATTTTCTGGACAATATGTGACACAAAATATCAAACTAACACAGAAAACGAAGACTAATTACGTTTTTAGAGTTTGCATTAATTGCGAGGCAGACTGTACCTGTTTCCCACATGTTCGCAACAGGTTTGGTCCCGGTAATGAGGCTTCACGCTGACATATGCCTAATGAGGTTTGTTTTTCTTTTTATTCATGTGGGATGATGATGCCGGGCGAGTTATGTTTGTTAAGGAAACTTTACACGACTCTTTATATCGGGAAGTGGAGATGCCACTGCCCTGTCTTATATTTATGTTGATTGTCTCCCATCTCCCAACAATAATAATAATAATAATAATAATAATAATAAATATATTATTATTATTATTATTATTATTATTATTATTATTATTATTATTATTATTATTATTATTATTATTATTATTATTATAAGTAATTTTCCTTTAAGTATGTTTCATGTTTTTTTCGATAATTATTAAAAGGGGTATTTATAAAATGTGTGTTTGGCCTGGGAAATGCATTGGTAACCATATGTGCAAGATGTGACCTCAGGTACAACCTGACGTTCATAGATCAACCTCACGTTCATAGATCAGCCTCACTCTCAAAGAACAACCTGACGTTCATAGATCAACCTCACGTTCATAGAACAACCTCGCGTTCATAGATCAGCCTCACGTTCAAAGAACAACCTCACGTTCATAGATCAACCTCACGTTCATAGATCAGCCTCACGTTCAAAGAACAACCTCACGCTCAAAGAACAACCTCACGTTCATAGATCAACCTCACCCTCAAAGAACAACCTCACGTTCATAGAACAACCTCACGTTCATAGATCAACCTCACGTTCAAAGAACAACCTCACGCTCAAAGAATAACCTCACGTTCATAGAACAACATCACGTTCATAGAACAACCTCACGTTCATAGAACAACCTCACTTTAAGAGTACAACCTCAGCTGGAAGGGATGAAGAGCTGTGAACATTCCTTGCACCTCAGCCTTCCTTCAGCCTGCAGCAGTGACCGTCAAGGTAATGTGGGGTTTAAAACCGATCAACTGAACGAGGATTATTAAAATCGTTCGTAACCTCTTCATCATCAGACAATAATAATTAAATCCCTAAAACGGGGATCAATTAAACATCCATCATATATACTCTGAGAGAAATACACAACTCGGTGTATATATGAACAATGACCACAACCTCAGGGGTTCTGAACCTGGGGTCTCCGTGGGGGTTCTGTGGAACACTTGTCAGTGTTATTCAGTGTTATATTGAACAACTGAAGGTACTGAACGTTCCCAGTGCATCTTGTGTGAGAAGATCGTGTGTAATCAGATTACGTAGAACGCCGGAAGATCGTGCCTAGAGTACGTACAACACCGGAAGATTGTGTGTAATCAGAGTACATAGATCGCCTGAGAAATTTCGCCAACTTATGGGAAAAATTCATCCTGAAAATAGCATTAGATAACATGGACATTTTTAAACTAGAGAAATTGTGATGTTTAAGAATAATGGTGATAGCGGAGCAAGCCTTTGTTTACAGCTCTTGGCCTTTATTATTGTAGATTTTTGTTGCATTTAAAATAACATTATTATTATTATTATTATTATTATTATTATTATTATTATTATTATTATTATTATTATTATTATTATTATTATTATTATTATTATTATTATTATTATTATTATTATTATTAGAGAAGCCTTGAATAGACTGGAGTAACATTAACTAAGCCATCAACTCTGATTTGATCCAGTAGAGGTGAAGATAGCTCCAGTTCCTTCAGTCAGAAGCCCTCCAGTAGCATGTACGAATCCCACTTCAAGGGAGTGAATTTGAATGCTTGTACTAATAGGCTGGTTGATCTTTACTCTTTGACACTAAGGTCGTGTTTATGTACTATTATACCAGACAATAAGTCAATATGTTTTGCTTACGTATAGTGTTATTAATTGTGAAGAAAATAATTGATTTGATTTGTTGCGTATTGATTAATTACCTCTTTTATCATCGTAGGTGATTATACAAACACACACACACACACACACACACACACACACACACACACACACACACACACACACACACACTACCAGAGAGAGAGGTGAGGATGATCCAACAAGACTGGACCTTGTATTCACCTTGAGTAGTTCGAACACCGAGGATATCATGTATGAAACGCCCCTGGGAGCTATTGATCATGTGGTTCTGTGCTTTGACTACATAGTTGAGCTTCAAGTGGAGAGAGTAGCAGGAATAGGATGGGAAAAACCAAACTACGAAAGGGGGGACTACTCAGGCATGAGGAACTTCCTGCAAGACATTCAGTGGGATAGAGAACTGACAGGAAAACCAATACAAGAAATGATGGACTAAGTGTCAACAAAATGCAAAGAGGCAGAGGAGAGGTTTGTTCCCAAGGGAAACAGAAATAATGGGAAGAGCAGAACGAGTCCTTGGTTCACCCAAAGGTGTAGGGAGGCAAAAACTAGGTGTAGTAGAGAACGGAAAAGGTACAGAAGACAAAGAACTCAGGAAAATAAAGAGACTAGCCGAAGAGCCAGAAGCGAATAAGAATGGAGGCTCAGCGACAATATGAAAATGACATTGCATCGAAAGCCCAGTCTTACCCCAAGCTGTTGTATAGCCACATCAGGAGGAAAATAATA
Organism: Cherax quadricarinatus; assembly: GCF_038502225.1. Lineage (NCBI taxonomy): Eukaryota > Metazoa > Arthropoda > Malacostraca > Decapoda > Parastacidae > Cherax > Cherax quadricarinatus. The sequence continues at coordinate 2,467,548 of NC_091316.1, forward strand.
GTCAAGGACCAGGTAGTCAGACTGAGGAAAGGTGATGGAGAGTTAACAAGAAACGACCAAGAGGTATGTGAGGAGCTCAACACGAGATTTAAAGAAGTATTTACAGTGGAAACCGGTAGGACTAGAGGAAATCAGAACAGGGAGGTGCACCAACAAGTGCTGGATGAGGTGGCACATAACCGAGGAAGTGAAGAAGCTGCTGTGACCCTGATACCTCAAAGGCGGTGGGACCAGACAAATCTCTCCGTGGGTCCTTAGAGAGGGAACAGAGATGCTGTGTGTGACATTAACATAGATCTTCAACACATCCATTGAAACTGGGCAACTCCCTGAGGTATGGAAGATGGCAAATGTAGTCCCATTTTTTAAAAAAGGAGACAGACATGAGGCATAAAACTACAGACCTGTGTCACTAACGTGTATAGTATGCAAAGTCATGGAGAAGATCATCAGGAGGAGAATGGTGGAGCACCTGGAAACAGACAAGTGTATAATCGATAACCAGCACGGTTTCAGGGAAGGAAAATCCTGTGTCACAAACCTACTGGAGTTTTATGACAAGGTGACAGAAGTAAGACAAGAGAGAGAGGGGTGGATAGATTGCATTTTCTAGGACTGCAAGAAGGCTTTCGACATAGTTCCTCACAAGATGTTACTGCAAAAGCTACAGGATCAGGCACACATAGCAGGAAAGGCACTGCAATGGATCAGAGAATACCTGACAGGGAGGCAACAACGAGTCATGGTACGTGACGAGGTATCAGGGTGGGCGCCTGTGACAAGCGAGGTTCTACAGGGGTCAGTCCTTGGACCTGTGCTGTTTTTGGTATATGTGAACGACATAACGGAAAGGATAGACTCAGAAGTGTCCTTGTTTGCAGATGATGTGAAGTTAATGTGGAGAATCAAATCGGTCGAGGATCAGGCAGGACTACAAAGAGACCTGGACAGGCTACAAGCCTGGTCCAGCAACTGGCTCCTTGAGTTTAACCCTGCCAAATGCAAAGTCATGAAGATTGGGGAAGGGCAAAGAAGACCGCAGACACAGTATAGTCTAGGTGGCCAAAGACTGCAAACCTCGCTGAAGGAAAAAGATCTGGGGGTGAGTATAACACCGAGCACATCTCCTGAGGCGCACATCAATCAGATAACCGCTGCAGCGTACGGGCGCCTGGCAAACCTAAGGATAACGTTCCGATACCTCAGTAAGGAATCGTTCAAGTCTCTGTGTACCATTTACGTCAGGCCCATACTGGAGTATGCAGCACCAGTTTGGAATCCAGTCCTGGTCAAGTACGTCAATAAATTAGAGAAAGTGCAAAGGTTTGCAACAAGACTAGTCCGAAAGCTAAGGGGAGTGTCCTGCGAAGAAAGGTTAAGGAAAATCGGCCTGATGACACTGGAGGACAGGAGGGTCAGGGGAGACATGACAACGACTGCGCGGAATAGACAAGGTTGACAAAGACGGGATGTTCCAGAGATGGGACACAGAAACAAGAGGTTACAATTGGAAGTTGAAGACTCAGATGAATCAAAGGGATGTTAGGAAGTATTTCTTCAGTCATAGAGTTGTCAGGAAGTGAAATAGCCTAAAAAGGGACGTAGTGGAGCCGGGAACCATACATAGTTTTAAGACGAGGTTTGATAAAGTTCATGGGGCAGGGAGAGAGAGGACCTAGTAGAAATCAGTGAAAAGGCGGGGCCATGAGCTATGAATCGACCCCTGCAACCACCAGTAGGTGAGTACAAATAGGTGAGTACACCACGCACACACACACACACACACACACACACACACACACACACACACACACACACACACACACACACACACACACACACACACACACACACACTCACGCACACACATACGCACACACACACACACACACACACACACACACACACACACACACACACACACACACACACACACACACACACACACACACACACACACTAAGGGGAATGTCCTATGAAGAAAGATTAAGGGAAATCGGCCTGACGACACTGGAGGACAGGAGGGTCAGGGGAGACATGATAACGACATATAAAATACTGCGTGGAATAGACAAGGTGCACAAGGACAGGATGTTCCAGGGAGGGGACACAGAAACAAGAGGCCACAATTGGAAGTTGAAGACACAAATGAGTCAGAGAGATAGTAGGAAGTATTTCTTCAGTCATAGAGTTGTAAGGCAGTGGAATAGCCTAGAAAATGACGTAGTGGAGGCAGGAACCATACACAGTTTTAAGACGAGGTTTGATAAAGCTCATGGAGCGGGGAGAGAGAGGGCCTAGTAGCAACCGGTGAAGAGGCGGGGCCAGGAGCTAGGACTCGACCCCTGCAACCACAAATAGGTGAGTACACACACACACAGGACTCGACATCCAAGTTTGTTCTCTAGAGTGTGAAGTTGGGGTGTAGGTGGGGTGTAGGTGGGGTGTAGGTGGGGTGTAGGTGTGTGTAAGAGGTGAAGGTGAGGAAGCAATGTTAGTTTTTAATTAGGTGTTTGTGTATGGAGGGGAATGTTAAGACAGAAGACTATATATGCGAGGGTGTGTTGAGTGTACTGGTGGTGGTGTGTTGAGTGTACTGGTGGTGGTGTGTTGAGTGTACTGGTGGTGATGTGTTGAGTGTACTGGTGGTGGTGTGTTGAGTGTACTGGTGTTGGTGTGTTGAGTGTACTGGTGGTGGTGTGTTGAGTGTACTGGTGGTGGTGTGTTGAGTGTACTGGTGGTGGTGTGTTGAGTGTACTGGTGGTGGTGTGTTGAGTGTACTGGTGGTGGTGTGTTGAGTGTACTGGTGGTGGTGTGTTGAGTGTACTGGTGGTGGTGTGTTGAGTGTACTGGTGGTGGTGTGTTGAGTGTACTGGTGGTGGTGTGTTGAGTGTACTGGTGGTGGTGTGTTGAGTGTACTGGTGGTGGTGTGTTGAGTGTACTGGTGGTGGTGCGTTGAGTGTACTGGTGGTGGTGTGTTGAGTGTACTGGTGGTGGTGTGTTGAGTGTACTGGTGGTGGTGTGTTGAGTGTACTGGTGGTGGTGTGTTGAGTGTACTGGTGGTGGTGTGTTGAGTGTACTGGTGGTGGTGTGTTGAGTGTACTGGTGGTGATGTGTTGAGTGTACTGGTGGTGATGTGTTGAGTGTACTGGTGGTGGTGTGTTGAGTGTACTGGTGGTGGTGTGTTGAGTGTACTGGTGGTGGTGTGTTGAGTGTACTGGTGGTGGTGTGTTGAGTGTACTGGTGGTGGTGTGTTGAGTGTACTGGTGGTGGTGTGTTGAGTGTACTGGTGGTGGTGTGTTGAGTGTACTGGTGGTGATGTGTTGAGTGTACTGGTGGTGATGTGTTGAGTGTACTGGTGGTGGTGTGTTGAGTGTACTGGTGGTGGTGTGTTGAGTGTACTGGTGGTGGTGTGTTGAGTGTACTGGTGGTGGTGTGTTGAGTGTACTGGTGGTGGTGTGTTGAGTGTACTGGTGGTGGTGTGTTGAGTGTACTGGTGGTGGTGTGTTGAGTGTACTGGTGGTGGTGTGTTGAGTGTACTGGTGGTGGTGTGTTGAGTGTACTGGTGGTGATGTGTTGAGTGTACTGGTGGTGATGTGTTGAGTGTACTGGTGGTGGTGTGTTGAGTGTACTGGTGGTGGTGTGTTGAGTGTGCTGGTGGTGGTGTGTTGAGTGTACTGGTGGTGGTGTGTTGAGTGTACTGGTGGTGGTGTGTTGAGTGTACTGGTGGTGATGTGTTGAGTGTACTGGTGGTGGTGTGTTGAGTGTACTAGTGGTGGTGTGTTGAGTGTACTGGTGGTGGTGTGTTGAGTGTCCTGGTGGTGGTGTGTTGAGTGTACTAGTGGTGGTGTGTTGAGTGTACTGGTGGTGGTGTGTTGAGGGTACTGGTGGTGGTGTGTTGAGTGTACTGGTGGTGGTGTGTTGAGTGTACTGGTGGTGGTGTGTTGAGTGTACTGGTGGTGGTGTGTTGAGTGTACTGGCGGTGGTGTGTTGAGTGTACTGGTGGTGGTGTGTTGATTGTACTGGTGGTGGTGTGTTGAGTGTACTGGTGGTGGTGTGTTGAGTGTACTGGTGGTGGTGTGTTGAGTGTACTAGTGGTGGTGTGTTGAGTGCACTGGTGGTGGTGTGTTGATTGTACTGGTGGTGGTGTGTTGAGTGTACTGGTGGTGGTGTGTTGAGTGTACTGGTGGTGGTGTGTTGATTGTACTGGTGGTGGTGTGTTGAGTGTACTGGTGGTGTGTTGAGTGTACCGGTGGTGATGTGTTGAGTGTACTGGTGGTAGTGTGTTGAGTGTACTGGTGTTGGTGTGTTGAGTGTACTGGTGGTGGTGTGTTGAGTGTACCGGTGGTGGTGTGTTGAGGGTACTGGTGGTGGTGTGTTGAGTGTACTGGTGGTGATGTGTTGAGTGTACTGGTGGTGGTGTGTTGAGTGTACTGGTGGTGGTGTGTTGAGTGTACTGGTGGTGGTGTGTGTTGAGTGTACTTGTGGTGGTGTGTTGAGTGTACTGCTGGTAGTTTGTTGAGTGTACTTGTGTTGGTGTGTTGAGTGTACAGGTGGTGGTGTGTTGAGTGTACTGGTGTTGGTGTGTTGAGTGTACTGGTGTTGGTGTGTTGAGTGTACCGGTGGTGGTGTGTTGAGGGTACTGGTGGTGGTGTGTTGAGTGTACTGGTGGTGATGTGTTGAGTGTACTGGTGGTGGTGTGTTGAGTGGACTGGTGGTGGTGTGTTGAGTGTACTGGTGGTGGTGTGTGTTGAGTGTACTTGTTGTGGTGTGTTGAGTGTACTGGTGGTGGTGTGATGAGTGTACTGGTGGTGGTGTGTTGAGTGTACTGGTGGTGGTGTGTTGAGTGTACTGGTGGTGGTGTGTTGATTGTACTGGTGGTGGTGTGTTGAGTGTGCTGGTGGTGGTGTGTTGAGTGTACTGGTGGTGGTGTGTTGAGTGTACTGGTGGTGGTGTGTTGAGTGTACTGGTGGTGGTGTGTTGAGTGTACTGGTGGTGGTGTGTTGAGTGTTCTGGTGGTGGTGTGTTGAGTGTACTGGTGGTGGTGTGTTGAGTGTACTGGTGGTGGTGTGTTGAGTGTACTGGTGGTGGTGTGTTGAGTGTACTGGTGGTAGTGTGTTGAGTGTACTGGTGGTGGTGTGTTGAGTGTACTGGTGGTGGTGTGTTGAGTGTACTGGTGGTGGTGTGTTGAGTGTACTGGTGGTGGTGTGTTGAGTGTACTGGTCGTGGTGTGTTGAGGGTACTGGTGGTGGTGTGTTGAGTGTACTGGTGATGATGTGTTGAGTGTACTGGTGGTGGTGTGTTGAGTGTACTGGGGGTGATGTGTTGAGTGTACTGGTGGTGGTGTGTTGAGTGTACTGGTGGTGGTGTGTTGAGTGTACTGGTGGTGGTGTGTTGAGTGTACTGGTGGTGGTGTGTTGAGGGTACTGGTGGTGGTGTTGAGTGTACTGATGGTGTGTTGAGTGTACCGGTGGTGGTGTGTTGAGTGTTCTGGTGTGTTGTGTGTACCGGAGGCGTGTTGAGTGTTCAGGTGGTGGTGTGTTGAGTGTACTGGTGGTGTGTTGAGTGCACCGGTGGTGTGTTGAGTGTACTGATGGTGTTAGTGTACTGGTGGTGGTGTGTTGAGTGTACTGGTGGTGGTGCGTTGAGTGTACTGGTGGTGGTATGTTGTGTGCACCACCAGCACCCAGGTGGTAGTGCACCACCAGCACCCAGGTGGTAGTGCACCACCAGCTCCCAGGTGGTAGTGCACCACCACCACCCTGGTGGTAGTGCACCACCACCACACTGGTGGTAGTGCTCCACCACCACCCTGGTGGTAGTGCACCACCACCACCCTGGTGGTAGTGCACCACCACCACCCTGGTGGTAGTGCACCACCACCACCCTGGTGGTAGTGCACCACCACCACCCTGTGGTAGTGCACCACCACCACCCTGGTGGTAGTGCTCCACCAGCACCCTGGTGGTAGTGCACCACCACCACCCTGGTGGTAGTGCACCACCACCACACTGGTGGTAGTGCACCACCACCACCCTGTGGTAGTGCACCACCACCACACTGGTGGTAGTGCACCACCACCACCCTGGTGGTAGTGCACCACCACCACACTGGTGGTAGTGCACCACCACCACACTGGTGGTAGTGCACCACCACCACCCTGGTGGTAGTGCACCACCACCACCCTGGTGGTAGTGCACCACCACCACACTGGTGGTAGTGCACCACCACCACCCTGGTGGTAGTGCACCACCACCACACTGGTGGTAGTGCACCACCACCACCCTGGTGGTAGTGCACCACCACCACACTGGTGGTAGTGCACCACCACCACCCTGTGGTAGTGCACCACCACCACCCTGGTGGTAGTGCACCACCACCACCCTGGTGGTAGTGCACCACCACCACCCTGGTGGTAGTGCACCACCACCACACTGGTGGTAGTGCACCACCACCACCCTGGTGGTAGTGCACCACCACCACCCTGGTGGTAGTGCACCACCACCACCCTGGTGGTAGTGCACCACCACCACCCTGGTGGTAGTGCACCACCACCACACTGGTGGTAGTGCACCACCACCACCCTGTGGTAGTGCACCACCACCACCCTGGTGGTAGTGCACCACCACCACCCTGGTGGTAGTGCACCACCACCACCCTGGTGGTAGTGCACCACCACCACACTGGTGGTAGTGCACCACCACCACCCTGGTGGTAGTGCACCACCACCACCCTGGTGGTAGTGCACCACCACCACCCTGGTGGTAGTGCACCACCACCACCCTGGTGGTAGTGCACCACCACCTCCCTGGTGGTAGTGCACCACCACCACCCTGGTGGTAGTGCACCACCACCACCCTGGTGGTAGTGCACCACCACCACCCTGGTGGTAGTGCACCACCACCACCCTGGTGGTAGTGCACCACCAACACCCTGGTGGTAGTGCACCACCACCACCCTGGTGGTAGTGCACCACCAACACCCTGGTGGTAGTGCACCACCACCACCCTGGTGGTAGTGCACCACCACCACCCTGGTGGTAGTGCACCACCACCACCCTGGTGGTGGTGCACCACCACCACCCTGGTGGTAGTGCACCACCACCACCCTGGTGGTGGTGCACCACCACCACACTGGTGGTAGTGCACCACCACCACCCTGGTGGTGGTGGCCCACCACCCCACTGGTGGTAGTGCACCACCACCACCCTGGTGGTGGTGCACCACCACCACACTGGTGGTAGTGCACCACCACCACACTGGTGGTAGTGCACCACCACCACCCTGGTGGTGGTGCACCACCACCACACTGGTGGTAGTGCACCACCACCACACTGGTGGTAGTGCACCACCACCACACTGGTGGTAGTGCACCACCACCACCCTGGTGGTGGTGCACCACCACCACACTGGTGGTAGTGCACCACCACCACACTGGTGGTAGTGCACCACCACCACACTGGTGGTAGTGCACCACCACCACTGGTGGTGGTGCACCACCACCACACTGGTGGTAGTACACCACCACCACACTGGTGGTAGTGCACCACCACCACACTGGTGGTAGTGCACCACCACCACACTGGTGGTAGTGCACCACCACCACACTGGTGGTGGTGCACCACCACCACACTGGTGGTAGTACACCACCACCACACTGGTGGTAGTGCACCACCACCACACTGGTGGTAGTGCACCACCACCACACTGGTGGTAGTGCACCACCACCACACTGGTGGTAGTGCACCACCACCACCCTGGTGGTAGTGCACCACCACCACCCTGGTGAGCGCCAACAACACTCGCCCTAACAATCATACTCAGTGTAAAGCAAAAAATCGTATTCAAACGAGTTTTAATTAGAAGAGGATTTGTAGGGAGGAGGAGAGGAGAGTAGAGGCAGTTGTCTTGAGGTAGTTGTCTTGAGGCAGTTGTCTTGAGGCAGTTGTCTTGAGGTAGTTGTCTTGAGGCAGTTGTCTTGACGCAGTTTTCTTGAGGCAGTTGTCTTGAGGCAGTTGTCTTGAGGCAGTTGTCTTGAGGCAGTTGTCTTGACGCAGTTTTCTTGAGGCAGTTGTCTTGAGGTAGTTGTCTTGAGGCAGTTGTCTTGACGCAGTTTTCTTGAGGCAGTTGTCTTGAGACAGTTGTCTTGAGGTAGTTGTCTTGAGGCAGTTGTCTTGACGCAGTTTTCTTGAGGCAGTTGTCTTGAGGCAGTTGTCTTGAGGCAGTTGTCTTGAGGCAGTTGTCTTGACGCAGTTTTCTTGAGGCAGTTGTCTTGAGGCAGTTGTCTTGAGGCAGTTGTCTTGACGCAGTTTTCTTGAGGCAGTTGTCTTGAGGCAGTTGTCTTGAGGTAGTTGTCTTGAGGCAGTTGTCTTGACGCAGTTTTCTTGAGGCAGTTGTCTTGACGCAGTTGTCTTGAGGCAGTTGTCTTGAGGCAGTTGTCTTGACGCAGTTTTCTTGAGGCAGTTGTCTTGAGGCAGTTGTCTTGAGGCAGTTGTCTTGACGCAGTTTTCTTGAGGCAGTTGTCTTGAGGCAGTTGTCTTGAGGTAGTTGTCTTGAGGCAGTTGTCTTGACGCAGTTTTCTTGAGGCAGTTGTCTTGAGGCAGTTGTCTTGAGGCAGTTGTCTTGAGGCAGTTGTCTTGACGCAGTTTTCTTGAGGCAGTTGTCTTGAGGCAGTTGTCTTGAGGCAGTTGTCTTGACGCAGTTTTCTTGAGGCAGTTGTCTTGAGGCAGTTGTCTTGAGGCAGTTGTCTTGAGGCAGTTGTCTTTAGGCAGTTGTCTTGAGGCAGTTGTCTTGAGGCAGTTGTCTTGAGGCAGTTGTCTTGAGGCAGTTGTCTTGAGGCAGTTGTCTTGAGGCAGTTGTCTTGAGGCAGTTGTCTTGAGGTAGTTGTCTTGAGGTAGTTGTCTTGAGGTAGTTGTCTTGAGGTAGTTGTCTTGAGGTAGTTGTCTTCAGGCAGTTGTCTTGAAGCAGTTGTCTTGAGGTAGTTGTTCTGAGGCAGTTGTCTTGAGGCAGTTGTCTTGAGGTAGTTGTCTTGAGGTAGTTGTCTTGAGGCAGTTGTCTTGAGGTAGTTTTCTTGAGGCAGTTGTCTTGAGGCAGTTGTCTTGAGGCAGTTGTCTTGAGGCAGTTGTCTTGAGGTAGTTTTCTTGAGGCAGTTGTCTTGAGGCAGTTGTCTTGAGGTAGTTGTCTTGAGGCAGTTGTCTTGAGGTAGTTTTCTTGAGGCAGTTGTTTTGAGGCAGTTGTCTTGAAGCAGTTGTCTTGAGGTAGTTGTTCTGAGGCAGTTGTCTTGAGGTAGTTGTCTTGAGGCAGTTGTCTTGAAGCAGTTGTCTTGAGGTAGTTGTTCTGAGGCAGTTGTCTTGAGGTAGTTGTCTTGAGGTAGTTGTCTTGAGGCAGTTGTCTTGAGGTAGTTGTCTTGAGGCAGTTGTCTTGAGGTAGTTGTCTTGAGGTAGTTGTCTTGAGGCAGTTGTCTTGAGGTAGTTGTCTTGAGGCAGTTGTCTTGAAGCAGTTGTCTTGAGGTAGTTGTTCTGAGGCAGTTGTCTTGAGGTAGTTGTCTTGAGGCAGTTGTCTTGAGGCAGTTGTCTTGAGGCAGTTGTCTTGAGGAAGTTGCCTTGAGGCAGTTGTCTTGAGGCAGTTGTCTTGAGGCAGTTGTCTTGAGGTAGTCTTGAGGCAATTGTCTTGAGGTAGTTGTCTTGAGGTAGTTGTCTTGAGGCAGTTGTCTTGAGGTAGTTGTCTTGAGGTAGTTGTCTTGAGGCCGTTGTCTTGAGGCAGTTGTCTTGAGGCAGTTGTCTTGAGGCAGTTGTCTTGAGGTAGTTGTCTTGAGGCAGTTGTCTTGAGGCAGTTGTCTTGAAGTAGTTGTCTTGAGGTAGTTGTCTTGAGGCAGTTGTCTTGAGGTAGTTGTCTTGAGGTAGTTGTCTTGAGGCAGTTGTCTTGAGGTAGTTGTCTTGAGGCAGTTGTCTTGAGGTAGTTGTCTTGAGGTAGTTGTCTTGAGGTAGTTGTCTTGAGGTAGTTGTCTTGAGGCAGTTGTCTTGAAGCAGTTGTCTTGAGGTAGTTGTCTTGAGGTAGTTGTCTTGAGGTAGTTGTTCTGAGGCAGTTGTCTTGGGGCAGTTGTCTTGAGGAAGTTGTCTTGAGGCAGTTGTCTTGAGGCAGTTGTCTTGAGGTAGTTTTCTTGAGGCAGTTGTCTTGAGGTAGTTGTCTTGAGGCAGTTGTTTTGAGGCAGTTGTCTTGAGGTAGTTGTCTTGAGGCAGTTGTCTTGAGGTAGTTGTCTTGAGGCAGTTGTCTTGAGGTAGTTGTCTTGGGGCAGTTGTCTTGAGGTAGTTGTCTTGAGGCAGTTGTCTTGAAGCAGTTGTCTTGAGGTAGTTGTCTTGAGGTAGTTGTCTTGAGGCAGTTGTCATGAGGCAGTTGTCTTGAGGTAGTTGTCTTGAGGCAGTTGTCTTGAGGTAGTTGTCTTGAGGCAGTTGTCTTGAGGCAGTTGTCTTGAGGCAGTTGTCTTGAGGTAGTTGTCTTGAGGTAGTTGTCTTGAGGTAGTTGCCTTGAGGTAGTTGTCTTGAGGCAGTTGTCTTGAGGTAGTTGTCTTGAGGCAGTTGTCTTGAGGTAGTTGTCTTGAGGCAGTTGTCTTGAGGTAGTTGTCTTGAGGTAGTTGTCTTGAGGCAGTTGTCTTGAGGTAGTTGTCTTGAGGCAGTTGTCTTGAGGTAGTTGTCTTGAGGCAGTTGTCTTGAGGTAGTTGTCTTGAGGTAGTTGTCTTGAGGCAGTTGTCTTGAGGTAGTTGTCTTGAGGCAGTTGTCTTGAGGTAGTTGTCTTGAGGCAGTTGTCTTGAGGTAGTTGTCTTGAGGTAGTTATCTTGAGGTAGTTGTCTTGAGGTAGTTGTCTTGAGGTAGTTGTCTTGAGGTAGTTGTCTTGAGGTAGTTGTCTTGAGGTAGTTGTCTTGAGGCAGTTGTCTTGAGGTACTTGTCTTGAGAAAGTTGTCTTGAGGTACTTGTCTTGAGGAAGTTGTCTTGAGGTAGTTGTCTTGAGACAGTTTTCTTGAAGTACTTCAGTTACCTAGAAGTAATTGTCTCAAAGCAATTATCTTGAAATAGGGAAAATATGATAAGAAAGGTGTAAGTAGGTTGTTTGATCCATATTAGATATATATGTATGTATGTATGTATATATATATATATATATATATATATATATATATATATATATATATATATATATATATATATATATATATATATATATATATATATATATATCTATATATATATATATATGTGTGTGTGTGTGTGTGTGTGTGTGTATCTACGCTCTTCTTGCCGAATAAGGCAAGCGAAGCTTTGTGTCTGCAATAATTTCGCAAAAATCATTCTGAACCTAACATTTTTTTTTTATTGTGTTTGTTTATTATTACATTATTGTAAACTTATCTGAATTAAATTGCGCTTATTATAATAAGGTTAGAAAAGTTTTCTAAGGTTCTTTTGGTACAACATTATTAACAGTGAGTGTGGGGGAAGTTCGTGAGGCAGTAGGTAAATTGAAAGGGGGTAAGGCAGCCGGGATTGATGGGATAAAGATAGAAATGTTAAAAGCAGGTGGGGATATAGTTTTGGAGTGGTTGGTGCAATTATTTAATAAATGTATGGAAGAGGGTAAGGTACCTAGGGATTGGCAGAGAGCATGCATAGTTCCTTTGTATAAAGGCAAAGGGGATAAAAGAGAGTGCAAAAATTATAGGGGGATAAGTCTGTTGAGTATACCTGGTAAAGTGTATGGTAGAGTTATTATTGAAAGAATTAAGGGTAAGACGGAGAATAGGAAGCAGATGAACAAGGAGGCTTTAGGGAAGGTAGGGGGTGTGTGGACCAGGTGTTTACAGTGAAACATATGAGTGAACAGTATCTAGATAAGGCTAAAGAGGTCTTTGTGGCATTTATGGATTTGGAAAAGGCGTATGACAGGGTGGATAGGGGGGCAATGTGGCAGATGTTGCAGGTGTATGGTGTAGGAGGTAGGTTACTGAAAGCAGTGAAGAGTTTTTACGAGGATAGTGAGGCTCAAGTTAGAGTATGTAGGAAAGAGGGAAATTATTTCCCAGTAAAAGTAGGCCTTAGACAGGGATGTGTGATGTCACCATGGTTGTTTAATATATTTATAGATGGGGTTGTAAGAGAAGTAAATGCGAAGGTCTTGGCAAGAGGCGTGGAGTTAAAAGATAAAGAATCAAACATAAAGTGAGAGTTGCCACAGTTGCTCTTTGCTGATGACACTGTGCTCTTGGGAGATTCTGAAGAGAAGTTGCAGAGATTGGTGGATGAATTTGGTAGGGTGTGCAAAAGAAGAAAATTGAAAGTGAATACAGGAAAGAGTAAGGTTATGAGGATAACAAAAAGATTAGGTGATGAAAGATTGGATATCAGATTGGAGGGAGAGAGTATGGAGGAGGTGAATGTATTCAGATATTTGGGAGTGGACGTGTCAGCGGATGGGTCTATGAAAGATGAGGTGAATCATAGAATTGATGAGGGGAAAAGGGTGAGTGGTGCACTTAGGAGTCTGTGGAGACAAAGAACTTTGTCCTTGGAGGCAATGAGGGGAATGTATGAGAGTATAGTTTTACCAACGCTCTTATATGGGTGTGAAGCATGGGTGATGAATGTTGCAGCGAGGAGAAGGCTGGAGGCAGTGGAGATGTCATGTCTGAGGGCAATGTGTGGTGTGAATATAATGCAGAGAATTCGTAGTTTGGAAGTTAGGAGGAGGTGCGGGATTACCAAAACTGTTGTCCAGAGGGTTGAGGAAGGGTTGTTGAGGTGGTTCGGACATGTAGAGAGAATGGAGCGAAACAGAATGACTTCAAGAGTGTATCAGTCTGTAGTGGAAGGAAGGCGGGGTAGGGGTCGGCCTAGGAAAGGTTGGGGGAAGGGGGTAAAGGAGGTTTTGTGTGCGAGGGGTTTGGACTTCCAGCAGGCATGCGTGAGCGTGTTTGATAGGAGTGAATGGAGACAAATGGTTTTTAATACTTGACGTGCTGTTGGAGTGTGAGCAAAGTAACATTTATGAAGGGATTCAGGGAAACCGGCAGGCCGGACTTGAGTCCTGGAGATGGGAAGTACAGTGCCTGCACTCTGAAGGAGGGGTGTTAATATTGCAGTTTAAAAACTGTAGTGTAAAGCACCCTTCTGGCAAGACAGTGATGGAGTGAATGATGGTGAAAATTTTTCTTTTTCGGGCCACCCTGCCTTGGTGGGAATCGGCCAGTGTGATAAAAAAAATATGAAAAGTAATATATCTCTATATAAGAATTTTTTTAAGGAAGGACTTAATTTTAAACGAGTTCTTGCTAATTGACCACTTTTACCTATTTGGCACAACATATATATGCTAGGAGATGACACTCATTGTATATTTGTATACTATTAGACACAACTCTCGGTATATATACAGCGAGAAATATATACAGTATATATACAGCGAGAAATATATACAGTATCTATACAGCGAGAAATTTCTCAGTGAATGCGAGCCTAATGGGGAGCATTTAATATGAATATATTAAAAAAATTCAAAGTGTCCAACAACTGGAAACTAACAAATGAGTAATGAAAAAATAAGTCATTAAATTTTCGCTGAACGAACATCCTCTCAGACTGAAACTTGTTTTACATTTTTTGGGGAAAATGAGATTATTAATTTACGTCCGTTACTCCTGAATATTTCTCCTGGTTGTGAACCTTATGGCATATATATTGACGAAGATATTTCGCCCATTAAATAAATGCAGGAAACTGCATATTGTGGCTGATTCACATACTTCTTCTTACCTCTAACATACAGCACACATCTCTGTGCCACATGTTAAGCCAAGGGGGAAAAAATTCTTGAAATATCTCAGAGTTGCACTGAGGGTGAGTGAGGACCGGGTTCATAATATGACTGACACGCACGTCAGGAGAAAATGTTATATTTCCCCTGGCAAATAAAATATGCATTTCTGAAAATTATGAAAAGACTGCTTTTTTTCGGTAACATTGTGAACTGAGGTTGATAAAATGCGCATTAATTCTATTTATATGAAGTAATTAGTGGTTTCCAATAATTAGCCGCTTGGGTCTCCCCGAGCAACAAGAAGAGCAGTCTATACGAGAGAAGTTTGTCTGTTGTGACTCTACCCAAGTTATAATTTATGACCCTGCAGCCTCGTACTCATACTCTCTCTCTCTCTCTCTCTCTCTCTCTCTCTCTCTCTCTCTCTCTCTCTCTCTCTCTTACACACACACACACAAGCACTCCAGAAAGACGGAGAGGTGGGGTACACCACCATGTGCTGGACACAGTACACACAACCGAGGAAGAAGTGAAGAGGCTTCTGAGTGAACTAGATACCTCAAAGGCAATGGGGCCAGATAACATCTCTCCATGGGTCCTGAGAGAGGGAGCAGAGGCGCTATGTGTACCCCTAACAACAATATTCAATACATCTATCGAAAAAGGGAGATTGCCCGAGGCATGGAAGACAGCAAATGTGGTCCCAATCTTTAAAAAAGGAGACAGACATCAAGCACTAAACTACAGACCAGTGTCACTGACATGTATAGTATGCAAAATCATGGAAAAGATTGTCAGGAGAAGAGTGGTGGAACACCTAGAAAGGAATGATCTCATCACCAGCAGCCAACATGGTTTCAGAGACGGGAAATCCTGTGTCACAAACCTACTGGAGTTCTATGACATGGTGACAGCAGTAAGACAAGAGAGAGAGGGGTGGGTGGATTGCATTTTCTTGGACTGCAACAAGGCGTTTGACACAGTACCACACAAGAGATTAGTACAAAAACTGGAGGACCAAGAAGGGATAACAGGGAAGGCACTGCAATGGATCAGGGAATACTTGTCAGGAAGACAGCAGCGAGTAATGGTACGTGGCGAGGTGTCAGAGTGGGCACCTGTGACCAGCGGGGTCCCACAGGGGTCAGTCCTAGGACCAGTGCTGTTTCTGGTATTTGTGAACGACATGACGGAAGGAATAAACTCCGAGGTGTCCCTGTTTGCAGATGACTTGAGTTGATGAGAAGAGTTCATTCGATCGAAGACCAGGCAGAAATACAAAGGGATCTGGACAGGCTGCAGACCTGGTCCAGCAACTGGCTCCTGGAGTTCAATCCCACCAAGTGCAAAGTCATGAGGATTGGGGAAGGGCAAAGAAGACCGCAGACGGAGTACAGTCTAGGGGGCCAGAGACTACAAACCTTACTCAAGGAAAAAGATCTTGGGGTGAGTATAACACCAGGCACATCTCCTGAAGCGCACATCAACCAAATAACTGCCGCAGCATATGGGCGCCTGGCAAACCTCAGAACAGCATTCCGACATCTTAATAAGGAATCGTTCAGGACCCTGTACACCGTGTACGTTAGGCCCATATTGGAGTATGCGGCACCAGTTTGGAACCCACACCTAGCCAAGCACGTGAAGAAACTAGAGAAAGTGCAAAGGTTTGCAACAAGACTAGTCCCAGAGTTAAGAGGTAT
Organism: Cherax quadricarinatus; assembly: GCF_038502225.1. Classification (NCBI taxonomy): domain Eukaryota; kingdom Metazoa; phylum Arthropoda; class Malacostraca; order Decapoda; family Parastacidae; genus Cherax; species Cherax quadricarinatus. The sequence goes on from NC_091316.1 coordinate 2,483,053, forward strand.
GTCCTATGAGGAGAGGTTAAGGGAAATATATCTGACGACACTGGAGGACAGGAGAGATAGGGGGGACATGATAACGACTTACAAAATACTGAGAGGAATTGACAAGGTGGACAAAGACAGGATGTTCCAGAGATTGGACACAGCAACACGGGGACACAGTTGGAAGCTGAAGACACAGATTTATCAAAGGGATGTTAGGAAGTATTTCTTCAGCCACAGAGTAGTCAGGAAGTGGAATAGTTTGGGAAGCGATGTAGTGGAGGCAGGATCCATACATAGCTTTAAGCAGAGGTACGATAACGCTCATGGTTCAGGGAGAGTGACCTAGTAGCGACCAGTGAAGAGGCGGGGCCAGGAGCTTGGACTCGACCCCTGCAACCTCAACTAGGTGAAAACTAGGTGAGTACTTGCAAGCCGCCGGGTCGAGGCAAGAGATGAGTCGCTTTGCAAAATGCTCTACCTTACAAGGTCTGGCATGACATCTGTACTCCTGGAGTATACCTGGAGAGGGTTTAGGGGGTCAACGCCCCCACGGCTCGGTCTGAGACCAGGCCTCGTGGTGGGTCAGGGTGTGATGAACCAGGCTGTTGCTGCTGGCCGCACGCAAACTGACGTACGAACCACAGCCCGGCTGGTCAGGCACTGACAGGGGATGAAAAAATAATTAATATGCTAATGTCATCAAGTGATAAGCAGTAGTGGAGGCTGTGATGGTGGTTGTAGTATTGGTGGTTGTGGTGTTAGTGGTGACGATGGTGTTGTTACCGGTAGTGATGGTAATGTTGGAGACTAGATAATACTGGAGAAGAGGGACGCGGGTCGCCAACAATCTCCCTCATCACCTCTTGAGTTTCTAAAATTATATTGAAGGCAGCCCCAGCGCCCTGGCCTCTGTAAATGTTTCTACCTTCAACACAGATATACCGAATATACTGCTTAATATACAGAAAATAATAATAATACTTTTAATTTTTATTTCTACTACTACTACTACTAATAATAATAAGAATTAAAAAGTATTAGGAAGTAGTTTAGTATAGTAGGCTGGTGGCTCCAGCCGCAGCTCCTCAGAGTGCCATGACCTATTAAACCTAGCAACAAATGGAAGTGTCATACGTATTCGCCCCTAAAGCCACAGTAGTATCCTGCTTAATATTTTATAAGCTTTGTCTGTGAGTGTTTGTAACTTTTTGTCCAGAACCAATTTACTGGGTAATTCCTCTGGACAGGTTATTTCTTCAGTCAAAATATTGCCTTTCCTCTTAATTTATGACCGGGAATCCTTGAATTTACGAGGAAAAATTGATGGTGGCGTTTAGTAATTCATGGCAAGTGTAGAATTCAGTTATTCATTCATTCAGTCTCTCTTTTTTACACAGGGTTTTACAAAGTTAAGTTTAGGGTTCCTAACTTTATTTACAAGCTAAGAGCTGTTACCTACATCAGCTCTTTCTCTCCCCCTAAATATTTCCCTTTCATAGAGTGAGCATTAAATAAACAAAATATGATATATTCATGCTTATGGTTAGTATATAGGGAATATTGTACTGAATTTTGTCTTAGTAAATTTCTCAAGTTAATGAATAATTTCTCTTAGCTAATTGATTATATCGCTTAATTGATTGCATTAGCACTCTTACTTTAATTGTTTCTCTTAATACTAAGGGTATCATTTCAATAAATCTTTTAGGTAGCTTTTTCCACTATCAATGCTGTTGCCAAACTGGGCATATGTTTACATTAACTAAATTTAAGTCGTGATAAACGACTGTAAATAAATAAACAGATATTAATAGGGGTATCAAACCGTGGCCCTGAAAGTGGCAGGTCCAGCACTTTCGTTTATAATCGTTTATTACGACTTAAATTGCGTCTATAGACTGTGACTTTGAGGTATGTGAGGATAGATTTACTGTGGAAGCTGCTGGAGCTGTGGGGAAGAGTCAGTAGGTAACAGATGGTGCTCTGACGGAGACACCAACAATTTTTTATATTAGATACCCCGTAGCTCAGCGGTAAAGCACTGGACTTGCCACTACCATGGCCGAGGTTATATATTTATTTTCTTTTTTTTCAGCTTATCCGGCAAGTGTGAGAAGGTAGGTGAGAGAGGAGCAGGTGAACAGTGCCAAGATGTACAACTCACCTGCAAGAGCACGTCTCAGCGGCTGTCACTACACTCATTAACTCATCTATTTAGATCACTACTCAGTTGACTGTGTACATTACTTACGAGTTGACTGATGTTCATCATTACTCCAGTGTCATGTCACGTCATCACTCAGCAGCTGCCTGATATTCATCATTACTCAATTGTCACGTCACTTCATCACTTAATTGTTGACTTATTCACAGACAGAGGCGGAGTAATGAGAGTGCAGTGTTGGTCAGCAGCGAGAAATACTTAACACTCTTACAGTCAGCTCAGCACTGTTACAACACTCTTTTATACCTTCAGGATAAGAGGCACTTTTAAGCTAAAAACACATTTTTTTAAGTATTTTAGCATTATCAAGAGTCTCAGCCTATCTGAATGATGATAGGCTGTAATATCTCAGTCTCGCAGTGATAGATTTGTGATTTTTGGAAATATATTTGTGAGATCTTGGGCGAAACGTTGTCAATTAAATGTGTTTATGTAGCTGCAAAAGTCGGAAAATAATATGCAAATCATCGACTTTAACTTTTGTCGAACATTTAGACCTCAAAATGGAAGAAGAAAATCAATAGTACTTATTGTTTAGATCAAAAAATATATTGGCAGAAGCAAGAAATACGATGAGACGATTATTGCAGGAAGCAACTAACGTTGATAAAAGTCATCATTAAACCAACACTGCAAGAGTGACAACAATCATCATTAAACCAACAAAACAACATAAGATCGTGCAGTCATCAGAAGAAACCTGTAAATAAACTGCACCTCTTTTGAAGAAGAAAAACAATTAGCTGGTAATTTGTTTAAACAAATTCGTTTCACTATCAACAAAAAAATTACAGGCATCTTTGATTTAACCACGAAAACATTTATTGGCAATGTAAGGTTGAGCAAGTAAAACTTCACTGGCAACTCAAGGTCAAGAACTTCGAAGAATTTACAGACGAGATCCAGAAGTCCATAATTATTATTATTATTATAATCATGGGGAGCGCTAAACCCGTATGATTATAAAGCCCACGTGGGGGGGGATAGAAGGTATTCAGGTTTAATTCAGGGAATCGGAGCACAGATCCAATTCCCTAGATCAAGAGCCCCTCACCAGCGTCAAGGAACCACCGTTAAGGGGCCAGAAGTCCATAAATACAGTCTAACCAAGTTATTAGTTAATGCTACGCTATCATTACATCAACACTGCCTCAACAAAAGCTTACCATTATGCCACATTGTCATTATTCTTTTCAATGAATTTCCATCAAGGCATCACTAGTTACGATCGTTAAGTTACAGTCAAATTATAAGCTGAGGTGAGAACAACTCGTTAGAAGGCCTATGACTAACAGGTCATTACCAGGTTGTACGCAGATCTCCATGCTAACATAAACTCGTTTCCAGATAATCTACAGGTCCACCTACCGGTAAGTCAACAACCTCACTCCTACCGACCATGTAGCAGCAGCAACATGTGTTTAGTTATACCCGACCATTATAGTCTCACATGGACTCTGGAGCGTCAGAATAGCTTCATCAAGTGCCACAGTAGCTAGGCATCTCATACAAGCTCATAGTGCACACTATGTACGTTCACGAGGGAAGATGTGATGGAGTGGTGATGGTGACCTGGGTGGTGGTGGTTGTAGCAGTATTTATGGTGGTTGAGACTTACACTCAACACACCGCGGCAACCACTACGCTCCACAACCAACACCACCTCCACACCCTTGGCAGGAAGGTCGACGCTTTCTATAAAGCTATAAATCGGACAGACATATCATTTAATGTAGGTGACACAGCACTAGAACTCACGGATAGCAAAGGCTCTCTGAGATACATATCACCACTAGCTAATAAAGGGGTATATGTACCTTATGTACCTTTAGAAAATGTGAGCCAGCAAGTGCATGAGGGAGATGATTCCTCCTGGAAACATAAGCAGCAACATAAACATGCCGGAGCAACAGGTCTGAATGACCACAGTGACTGGGGTGGCCGCAGTAGTGAATGGTGGCGAGAATGTGCCCACCTGTCCACGTCGAAGCTGGTGCAGGTGGGGTTTGATCGCGCCGTCTCGCAGGACCTGCAACAGTGTGCCCACCTGTGGTGCTCGCAGGTAGAGGGCAGTGAGGAGCGAGAGCACCAAGGTGGGGTATACTACGTGGTACAGCTGGGTCACGTAGCAGAGAACCAGCACGAGTGTCTTCTTAACCTCACTAGCATGATCATCCTCCACCACTCGTGGCCCATGTGCTCCAGTGACTTTGTGTGCGCCACTAACCATTCCGTTTTTGAGATGTCGGCGTCAGACTGCATGCCTTGGCGGTGCTGGGCGGCGGAAACGCTAGTGCTGGTGTTCATGGTACTTGTGTCTTTCTGCATTACTATCATGAGCGTCATCATCATGGTCGTCACTGTCGCCTGTCCACAATTCCACAAACCCAAGTACTACCTGAGATTCTCTCTCGCTGCTACAGATTTCTTTATAGGAATTATTGTGTGTGGCCATGCTGCTTACAATCAGTGGGTAGGACTGACAGAAGTACCTTTCGAGAGGTTCCCATACTATGCTAACCTCAAGGATGGTCAACTGTTCCGCCACGTTCCCAACTGCCTATGGGGCGTGTCGGACGTGCTCACGCAGATTAGTGGCTTCTTCGTCTCAGCCAACATGATCATCTCGCTCTCCACGTTGTCACTCATGAGTCTGGACCGCTACCTTCTGCTGACGAGGACTCATTACCGCACCCTCGTCACCTCTCGCCGTGTCACCGCCGCCCTAGGCATGTCCTGGTGCTGTGGTCTTCTTGTACCATCGCTACATTTCGTCTACCGACCTCAGATGCAGGAAGATATTTGTATTAACTACGACACGTCGTCATTCGACGTCCACATCATAAACATTGAGAGCAAGATCGCTACAGCCGACTACAAGGTATATTTAAAGCACGTAGTGCCCCTGTTTGTGACATTAGTGGTAGTGGGGCTCCCCATCGTCTCTTTGCTCATCTTCTCCTTCAGGGCGCTGCGTAAGTACAACTCGTATACGAGGGATCGATCTGTACGCCAAGTTAAATCTGCCCTTCAGCTGACGCAGAACCACTGTTCCCTCTCTCGCCAGACCAGCTCTACTAGCCTGGCTGCCATGGTCAACCTCATTGCCACACCCACGCCCACACATGGACACCATCACATCACCAGGGGCAGGACTAACAAACACGCATCAACTCCGCCGCCTTATAAATTAAAATTTATATTTAAAAAGAAAACAGAGACTGAGGACGGGGGATATGACCTCAAGATGTCGACCTCCTTGGTTCAGCATTCAGGAGTGAGTGACGCAGACGTGGACGACTACACCTCCACACTTCCAGGTGAGTCCATCCTTCTACTTCACATATTTTATTATTGCAACTTGTGTATCCTTAGTAAGAGATTATGCCATGTCAAACAACCTTTCATATGACTTGCAATAGTTTGTGCGTCCTGATCATGTCTTTTACAGTCATTCAAATCATGAAATCTGGTGGTGAACTTCTAAACATTCTCTAGGTTTATGTGTTTGACTTGGGATGAGTTCCACTTTTAATGCTACATACCCAGACATTGATCTGACATATATAATGAACAGTGTTACTCTCTGTGAACATTTGATCTTTAAACGTGTCATCTGTGATTATTTAAATGTCAAGCGTATCCCTTGTAAATGTATGCTTTTACTTATAAAAATGTATAGAATACATAAGGTCTAGCATTATGACTGATACTGATTTATGCACAAGATTGTGACCATTTTACGGGTAACCTGAACTGAGTTTCATGTTCTTAAAGTGTGGAGTGTAGAACACTTTGTAGAACAAACAAACAAATGACCAAGAAATTTGTACAAAACTTACAAAACTAAGTGACATTTATTTCTACAATTTGAAAAGCCCCTGCTTTTATAGAACGTTTCGGGCATATTGAAACTAGAAGTTAAAGCTACATGGCATTGTATATTTGTATAGTTGAAGTTAGATTGTCTGATAATTTCAGGTTTTCTGGATAATCATATTTCTGCTCACCAACGAGACAATGTCGAAACTCCCCAAATTATCAACGATTACTGTATTTTGCTCCGTATTTTCCTTTCGACCGGTGTCTTGTGTGAGTGCTCATGGTATTATACCCCACAGGGAGGGATGTGAAGCAGGGAGAGGACGGAACAACAGCAGTAGCAGGAGAAGCAGCAGTTGCAGGAGCGGGAGCAGCAGAGTCAGCCTTGGACAGATCGTTCAGAGACAGTATGTTGGGTACACTGGGGTTGCGACGGCTCCTGTACCCTAACACTGAGGGAAGCCAGGACGCCACAGCCACCATCAGACGCCTGAGAGGGTAAGCTCCTTCACTCTCGTATAAGAGGATTAAATTTCTCGCCCATGTATTGTTATCGAAAGAGTTATTATCATAACCATAATTTTTAAAGGGGGTGGACCGGTAAGCCAGCTGAAGGTCTCGGTCAGATGACCAAAAGCTCCAGCGGCGGGTCATCATATGAATAAGACCCGCGTCATGAAACACTTGTCCTGTTTCCTGACAAATCTTACCCTACCCTCGCCCATGTAAGAGGTCTTGTCATCTGTGACTATCCTTAGAGAACTAGCCAGTAAGCATATGTAACTATCGCATTCTAGAGTGTGGAAGTGGGCGTGTGTAACTCTCGTGAATTTCAGGACTGTGGGCATGGGCGTGGGCGTGACGGTGAGAGAGAGGGACAGGGAGATCACCTGTACTGTCTTGGTCAACGTCGCTGTGTTCATCTTTGCTTGTTTCCCTCTCCTGGGCGTCGGTGCTTGGATGATGTTCCTCTACTTCACTCACCAGGTTAGTGGCATCATCATACTAGCTGGATGATGTCCCTCTACTTCACTCACCAGGTTAGTGGCACCATCATACTGGATGGATGATGTCCTCTACTTCACTCACCAGGTTAGTGGCACCATCATACTGGATGGATGACGTCCTCTACTTCACTCACCAGGTTGGTGGCACCATCATACTGGATGGATGATGTCCTCTACTTCACTCACCAGGTTAGTGGCACCATCATACTGGATGGATGATGTCCTCTACTTCACTCACCAGGTTAGTGGCACCATCATACTGGATGGATGATGTCCTCTACTTCACTCACCAGGTTGGTGGCACTATCTTGCAAGAATAAAACTCACAGTACCCTGGCTTCAACAATTCACGACGAACTCACAATTTAATAACGTAAGCTAGACACGTTTACATCTATCCTGGCCCACGAACTACCGAAACATTTAGTTTCTATTTCCAAGTTGCAAGTTAGTCGTGAACACTACCATCTGGTTTTAATGCCGTTACTCCCTTCTGAGATACAAAACATTAATAACAATAATATCACAATGGCTTTTATAATGTGCGTTCATGAACTGATTTCATTAAATTTTATGTTTATTTTGAGATTGTATTGTATGATTATTCTCTGAGGTTTACATAAAAAATATAACCACACTGGTGTGACTTATTTGAGTTATTTCCACCCTGGTGTTGAGGTATACGTAATAATAACTTTCCACGTGTATGCCCAACAGGACACCATTAACAACCCGGCGCCTTTGAAGCAGCTGCTCTTCGTTGCTCCTTGGTTAATGGCTCTCAACAGCCTATGGAATGCTGTACTCCACCTCTCCTATAACCACAAGTTCCGCTCCGCCACCAGTCACATGATGAGAGCAAAGTGGAGGAAGCTGTGCAGAGTATTCTGCAAGCATGAGAGACTCCAAGAGTGACATTATCGAGTGTTTGAACTCTTGAAATATATAGATCAGGGGTCTTAAGACGCCCACTGAGGTTGTACTTTGGTTTGTCAATATGGAACATTCCTGTGACCTTGTCGCTGCATTATGAATCAACAAATGGAACAGATATCTCTATTGCTCTTTCTGAAATAGTATTGCAGCAGTATCAACAAACTCATGACAAACACCTGGGGTATATGTGATTCTGCAACTCCAGAAATACTTTCCAGTGGATTCAACAGACGTGTATTTCATGCCAAGAGAAATATTTATGCCTTAATGATGTGCATTGCTTTGGAACATTTCTCTTGAGAGCGAAAAACATTAAGTGATAGAATTATTTTTAAACTAAATGTTTGAAGTTACGGATAATGTTACCGAGAGGCAAAAATAAGAACCAGTAAATGAGACAGTATGTAACCGATTATTTTCAAAATAAACTTTGAACTAAAAAGGCATACAGCACAGTCTATATGTATGTTAATCCCACTGTAATTGTTCAGTATTTTAATTCATTGTGTTGTGTTATTGTACCAAAGTTAGTTATTACATTGTCAGAGAAGTTTAAACTGAACTTGGGTTACTAATGTAACAAAAATTTCAGCCTCTGTCAGACTGATGCATAATATATATTAAAAATATAAATACAAGATAGGGTTCAGGTGCCGCTCTGAAGACAATATATTCATCAGTCTGCTCAAGGGTCTTATGTTTGAAAATAAGCGTTTATTTTTCTCCGTAAAGTTGTTTGTGATATTTCTTGTTCATATGTTTTTGATAGTGAAAATGTAATCCTGGTAGAAACTTTATATTAGACTTGAAAAAAAAGGAAATAATAGAATAGGCTATAAATGTTAAGCTGTCATATAATAAATACCTCACGAATATTAGTTATGAAAAAATAAACATTCCTTTTCTCTTCATAAATGTCAGATAACACTATTGTTATTCTTGTTTATATAATGTTTTCTGCAAGTGAGGAAGGTAGAGAAGGCAGTAGCTGTGAGGACTCCTGAACACACCCATCTGACTCAAAGGTTAGCAGCAACAGTGAAATGCTGACTTATTTAGAGGATGGGCTGCACCTTAATCTGCCCCAGTCATAAATAACCCGACAACTCACAACTATCCTGACACTCACAGCTGTCCTGACCCACATACACCTGTTCTCACCTAATCTGGCCCACAACTATTCTGACCCATACTCAGCTATTTTGCCCATGCTCACTACCGTGACCTAGGCTTATAACTATTTTAACCCAAACTCATAACTATCCTGTAGATTACATATCCAAGAATCTGTCACTAATTTTACAACAGGAAGTTACATTGCCTTTCTAGGTGTTGACAAGACGTATCTCTCCACTCTACTTGGGGTGTTATCCTAGAGTCTAGGTGAGTATATTCACAGATTTGAGTACATATTTGTATATATACATTTCTAAAAACTATCTTCGTAACACAATACTTGCCATATTAAAATTCTTACGAATTATAATATTTGGGTTGACTTATTCGTTTTAACACCTATTGACTACTGCTTTAGGGTTATTAAGGTGACATTGAATTACGAGTCATGAATACTTTAATAAATTTTGTATTAAAACCCTCTCGATTATTTTTGCTGAATTGCCCTGATATTTTTAGGGCTGGGGCGTAACTGCTCAAACTTTTGTTTACCCACCAAAAGCAGTATATCATAACGTTTGTCTGCTGTCTGATGCTACATTATCTATTTTTTTTTTTATTCGCCGGTACTCTCCCGGCCCGGGTCTTTTCCAAGTAGTGGTGACCCGGCCTTGGCTCCCTATCTGGGGAGTGTCTCGAGACTTAAGTCTCCCATGGGAGGAGGTAGAAGTACCCCCTCATCTTTGGGACCAAGTGTCCCCAGGCCTAGCCACATTCCCCGCCCTCACGGGGCTCGTAGGGAGAAGCTAGGCCTCTGGTTTACCATCTACCCCGCCCTAAAAGGGCTCGTGGGGATGGCAGTCTTATGAGCTGCAGATGGTAGCAAGCTCAGGCTGTTACATTATCTAAATGTTTTTGTAACTAAGAGTTTGTATATTGTATAATATTTGTCACAGCAATATATTTATTTTAGTTATGATTCTGTCATGGCAGTATGTAAATGTTTACATTCCTCTGGTATAGAGAAAATATCTATGATTTTTATCTTATTAGTATATTTTAAATTTGTTTTGTAATATTGCTAGTCAGTAAATATCTCTTATATTTTATATCCCAGCACAAACTAATTATGCATATTCTTATTCATCATGTGCATAATAATGTATAGTTCATGATTGTCATTCCATGTTCATATATATACATATAAATATACGTGTGTGTGCGTGAGTGTGTGCACGCGAGGAAGATAATTTGAGGTATACGATGTTATAAATGTAATAAATGTTATTATGGCCAACACTTTCTTGAGAATATTTTGTTCTAAATAGCTATTGTTGTGCTTTTATTGCCATCCACATATATACTAGCCACCTCTTATTATCTGTATGTGTAAATAGTAAGAGATTGAGGTGAATATCACATTCCAGGACTGTGTGTGTGTGTGTATGTGTGTACTCACCTAGTTGTACTCACCTAGTTGAGGTTGCGGGGGTCGAGTCCGAGCTCCTGGCCCCGCCTCTTCACTGATCGCTACTAGGTCACTCTCTCTGAACCGTGAGCTTTATCATACCTCTGCTTAAAGCTATGTATGGATCCTGCCTCCACTACATCGCTTCCCAAACTATTCCACTTACTGACTACTCTGTGGCTGAAGAAATACTTCCTAACATCCCTGTGATAAATCTGTGTCTTCAACTTCCAACTGTGTCCCCTTGTTACTGTGTCCAATCTCTGGAACATCCTGTCTTTGTCCACCTTGTCAATTCCTCTCAGTATTTTGTATGTCGTTATCATGTCCCCCTATCTCTCCTGTCCTCCAGTGTCGTCAGGTTGATTTCCCTTAACCTGTCCTCGTAGGACATACCTCTTAGCTCTGGGACTAGTCTTGTTGCAAACCTTTGCACTTTCTCTAGTTTCTTTACGTGCTTGGCTAGGTGTGGGTTCCAAACTGGTGCCGCATACTCCAATATGGGCCTAACGTACACGGTGTACAGGGTGCTGAACAATTCCTTATTAAGATGTCGGAATGCTGTTCTGAGGTTTGCCAGGCGCCCATATGCTGCAGCAGTTATTTGGTTGACGTGCGCTTCAGGAGATGTGCCTGGTGTTATACTCACCCCAAGATCTTTTTCCTTGAGTGAGGTTTGTAGTCTCTGGCCCCCTAGACTGTACTCCGTCTGCGGTCTTCTTTGCCCGTCCCCAATCTTCATGACTTTGCACTTGGTGGGATTGAACTCCAGGAGCCAGTTGCTGGACCAGGTCTGCAGCCTGTCCAGATCCCTTTGTAGTTCTGCCTGGTCTTCGATCGAGTGAATTCTTCTCATCAACTTCACGTCATCTGCAAACAGGGACACCTCAGAGTCTATTCCTTCCGTCATGTCGTTCACAAATACCAGAAACAGCACTGGTCCTAGGACTGACCCCTGTGGGACCCCGCTGGTCACAGGTGCCCACTCTGACACCTCGCCACGTACCATGACTCGCTGCTGTCTTCCTGACAAGTATTCCCTGATCCATTGTAGTGCCTTCCCTGTTATCCCTGCTTGGTCCTCCAGTTTTTGCACCAATCTCTTGTGTGGAACTGTGTCAAACGCCTTCTTGCAGTCCAAGAATATGCAATCCACCCACCCCTCTCTCTCTTGTCTTACTGCTGTCACCATGTCATAGAACTCCAGTAGGTTTGTGACACAGGATTTCCCGTCCCTGAAACCATGTTGGCTGCTGTTGATGAGATCATTCCTTTCTAGGTGTTCCACCACTCTTCTCCTGATAATCTTCTCCATGATTTTGCATACTATACATGTCAGTGACACTGGCCTGTAGTTTAATGCTTCATGTCTGTCTCCTTTTTTAAAGATTGGGACTACATTTGCTGTCTTCCATGCCTCAGGCAATCTCCCTGTTTCGATAGATGTATTGAATATTGTTGTTAGGGGTACACATAGCGCCTCTGCTCCCTCTCTCAATACCCATGGGGAGATGTTATCTGGCCCCATTGCCTTTGAGGTATCTAGCTCACTCAGAAGCCTCTTCACTTCTTCCTCGGTTGTGTGCACTGTGTCCAGCACATGGTGGTGTGCCCCACCTCTCCGTCTTTCTGGAGCCCCTTCTGTCTCCTCTGTGAACACTTCTTTGAATCTTTTGTTGAGTTCCTCACATACTTCACGGTCATTTCTTGTTGTCTCTCCTCCTTCCTTCCTTAGCCTGATTACCTGGTCCTTGACTGTTGTTTTCCTCCTGATGTGGCTGTACAACAGTTTCGGGTCAGATTTGGCTTTGTGTGTGTGTGTGTGTGTGTGTGTGTGTGAGTGTACTCACCTATTTGTGGTTGCAGGGGTCGATTCATAGCTCCTGGCTATGTGTACTCACCTAGTTGTACTCACCTAGTTGAGGTTGCGGGGGGTCGAGTCCGAGCTCCTGGTCCCGCCTCTTCACTGATCACTACTAGGTCCCTCTCCCTGAACCGTGAGCTTTATCATATCTGTGTGTGTGTGTGTGTGTGTGTGTGTGTGTGTGTGTGTGTGTGTGTGTGTGTGTGTGTGTGTGTGTGTGTGTGTGTGTGTGTGTGTGTGCGCGTGTGTGTGTGTGTGTACTCACCTATTTGTGGTTGCAGGGATCGAGTCATAGCTCCTGGCCCCGCCTCTTCACTGATTGCTACTAGGTCCTCTCTCTCCCTGCTCCATGAGCTTTATCATACCTCGCCTTAAAACTATGTATGGTTCCCGCCTCCACTACTTCACTTTCTAGGCTATTCCACGGCCTGACTACTCTATGACTGAAGAAATACTTCCTAACATCCCTTTGATTCATCTGAGTCTTCAACTTCCAATTGTGACCTCTTGTTTCTGTGTCCCATCTCTGGAACATCTCGTCTTTGTCCACCTTGTCTATTCCGCGCAGTATTTTATATGTCGTTATCATGTCTCCCCTGACCCTCCTGTCCTCCAGTGTCGTCAGGCCGATTTCCCTCAACCTTTCTTCGTAGGACAATTTCCTTAGCTCTGGGACTAGTTTTGTTGCATACCTTTGCACTTTCTCAAATTTCTTGACGTGCTTGACCAGATGTGGATTCCAAACTGGTGCTGCATACTCTAGTATGGGCCTGACGTAAATGGTATACAGAGTCTTGAACGATTCCT